>NW_027515433.1:0-79409 GCF_048772815.1 Callospermophilus lateralis
TGTACTGCTCATTACCACCAAGGATATTCAAGATTGGGTGAAAAAACATATGCTGAGATTTCAGGACACTCGTAGTATTTTGGAAGCTTGGCAACCCCTTTCAATCGAAAGTGTGCTTCACCACTCCCTACTAGGGCAACTTCAAAAGGAAACAAACCGTACAGATAGAACTTGGAACTACTTTATTGTGTCAAGTTTCAAGGGGCTAACACAAACCGTGTTTGAGTTAGAGTTCCAAATTCATGTATAAATATAGGAGAAAACAGCGTGAAACCCGAAATTTCAAAATTTTATTGAAAACGAATGCTTCAACCTAGAAGAACGAAATTTGCTTAGCCAAGTGGGATTGGTGTACTGCTCATTACCACCAAGTATCTTCAAGATTGGGTGAAAAAACATATGCTGAGATTTCAGGACACTCGTAGTTTTTTGGAAGCTTGGCAACCCCTTTCAAACGAAAGTGTGCTTCACCACTCCCTCCTAGGGCAACTTCAAGAGGAAACAAACCGTACAGATGAACTTAGAACTACTTTATTGTGTCAAGTTTCAAGGGGCTAGCACAAACCGTTCTTGATATAGAGTTCCACATTCATTTATCAATATAGGAGAAAACAGAGTGAAACCTGAAAATTCAAACTCTTATTGCACACGAATGCTTCAACCTAGAAAAACGAAATTTGCTGAGCCAAGTGGGATTGGTGTACTGCTCATTACCACCAAGGATCTTCAAGATTGGGTATAAAAACATATGCTGAGATTTCAGGACACTCATAGTATTTTGGAAGTTTGGCAAACTCTTTCAAACGAAAGTGTATTTCACCACTCCCTCCTAAGGCAACTTCAAGAGGAAACAAACCGTACAGATAGAACTTAGAACTACTTTATTGTGTCAAGTTTCAAGGGGCTAGCACAAACCGTGTTTGATTTGGAGTTCCAAATTCATCTATCAATATAGGAGAACACAGAGTGAAACCTGAAAATTCAAACTCTTACTGCCAACGAATGCTTCAACCTAGAAGAACGAAATTTACTGAACCCAGTGGGATTTGTGTACTTCTCATTATCACCAAGTATCTTCAAGAATGGGTGAAAAAACATATGCTGAGATTTCCGGACACTCGTAGTATTTTGGAAGCTTGGCAACCTCTTCCAAACGAAAGTGTGTTTCACCACTCTCTCCTAGGGAAACTTCAATTGGACACAAACCATACAGATAGAACTTAGAACTACTTTATTGTGTCAAGTTTCAAGGGGCTAGCACAAACCGTGCTTGATTTAGAGTTCCAAATTCATGTATCAATATAGGAGAAAACAGAGTGAAACCTGAAAATTCAAACTCTTATTGCACACGAATGCTTCAACCTAGAAGAACGAAATTTGCTGAGCCAAGTGGGATTGGTGTACTGCTCATTACCACCAAGGATATTCAAGATTGGGTGAAAAAACTTATGCTGAGATTTCAGGACACTCGTAGTATTTTGGAAGCTTGGCAACCCCTTTCAATCGAAAGTGTGCTTCACCACTCCCTCATAGGGCAACATCAAGAGGAAACAAACCGTACAGACAGAACTTAGAACTACTTTATTGTGTCAAGTTTCAAGGGGCTAGCACAAACCGTGTTTGAGTTAGAGTTCCAAATTCATGTATAAATATAGGAGAAAACAGCGTGAAACCCGAAATTTCAAAATTTTATTGAAAACGAATGCTTCAACCTAGAAGAACGAAATTTGCTTAGCCAAGTGGGATTGTTGTACTGCTCATTACCACCAAGTATCTTCAAGATTGGGTGAAAAACATATGCTGAGATTTCAGGACACTCGTAGTTTTTTGGAAGCTTGGCAACCCCTTTCAAACGAAAGTGTGCTTCACCACTCCCTCCTAGGGCAACTTCAAGAGGAAACAAACCGTACAGATAGAACTTAGAACTACTTTTTTGTGTCAAGTTTCAAGGGGCTAGCACAAACCGTTCTTGATTTAGAGTTCCAAATTCATTTATCAATATAGGAGAAAACAGAGTGAAACCTGAAAATTCAAACTCTTATTGCACACGAATGCTTCAACCTAGAAAATCGAAATTTGCTGAGCCAAGTGGGATTGGTGTACTGCTCATTACCACCAAGGATCTTCAAGATTGGGTATAAAAACATATGCTGAGATTTCAGGACACTCATAGTATTTTGGAAGCTTGGCAACCTCTTTCAAACGAAAGTGTGTTTCACCACTCCCTCCTAAGGCAACTTCAAGAGGAAACAAAACGTACAGATAGAACTTAGAACTACTTTATTGTGTCAAGTTTCAAGGGGCTAGCACAAACCGTGTTTGATTTGGAGTTCCAAATTCATCTATCAATATAGGAGAAAACAGAGTGAAACCTGAAAATTCAAACTCTTACTGCCAACGAATGCTTCAACCTAGAAGAACGAAATTTGCCTAACCCAGTGGGATTGGTGTACTTCTCATTATCACCAAGTATCTTCAAGAATGGGTGAAAAAACATATGCTGAGATTTCAGGACACTCGTAGTTTTTTGGAAGCTTGGCAACCCGTTTCAAACGAAAGTGTGTTTCACCACTCCCTCCTAGGGCTACTTCAAGATTAAACAAACCATACACATAGAACTTAGAACTACTTTATTTTGTCAAGTTTCAAGGGGCTAGCACAAACCGTGCTTGATTTAGAGTTCCAAATTCATGTATCAATATAGGAGAAAACAGAGTGAAACCTGAAAATTCAACCTCTTACTGCCAACGAATGCTTCAACCTAGAAGAACGAAATTTGCTGAACCCAGTGGGATTGGTGTACTGCTCATTATCACCAAGTATCTTCAAGATTGGGTGAAAAAACATATGCTGAGATTTCAGGACACTCGTAGTTTTTTGGAAGGTTGGCAACCCCTTTCAAATGAAAGTGTGCTTCACCACTCCCTCCTAGGACAACTTCAAGAGGAAACAAACCGTACAGATAGAACTTAGAACTACTTTATTGTGTCAAGTTTCAAGGGGCTAGCACAAACCGTTCTTGATTTAGAGTTCCAAATTCATGTACCAATATAGGAGAAAACAGAATGAAACCTGAAAACTCAAACTCTTCTTGCAAACGAATGCTTCAACCTAGAAGAGCGAAATTTGCTGAGTCAAGTGGGATTGGTGTACTGCTCACTACCCCCAAGTATCTTCAAGATTGGGTGAAAAAACTTATGCTGAGATTTCAGGACACTCCTTGTATTTTGGAAGCTTGGCAACCTCTTCCAAACGAAAGTGTGTTTCACAACTCCCTCCTAGGCCTACTTCAAGAGGAAACAAACCATACAGATAGAACTTAGAACAACTTTATTGTGTCAAGTTTCAAGGGGCTAGCACAAACCGTGCTTGATTTAGAGTTCCAAATTCATGTATCAATATAGGAGAAAACAGAGTGAAACCTGAAAATTCAAACTCTTATTGCAAACGAATGCTCCAACCTAGAAGAATGAAATTTACTGAGCCAAGTGGGATTGGTGTACTGCTCATTACCACCAAGTATCTTCAAGATTGGGTGAAAAAACGTATGCTGAGATTTCAGGACACTTGTAGTATTTTGGAAGCTTGGCAACCTCTTCCAAAAGAAAGTGTATTTCACAACTACCTCCTAGGGAAACTTCAATTGGACACAAACCATACACATAGAACTTGGAACTACTTTATTGTGTCAAGTTTCAAGGGGCTAGCACAAACCGTGTTTGATTTGGAGTTCCGAATCCATCTATCAATATAGGAGAAAACAGAGTGAAACTTGAAAATTCAAACTCTTACTGGCAACGAATGCTTCAACCTAGAAGAACGAAATTTGCTGAACCCAGTGGGATTGATGTACTGCTCATTACCACCAAGGATCTTCAAGATTGGGTATAAAAACATATGCTGAGATTTCAGGACACTCATAGTATTTTGGAAGCTTGGCAACCTCTTTCAAACGAAAGTGTGTTTCACCACTACCTCCTAAGGCAACTTCAAAAGGAAACAAACCATACAGATAGAACTTAGAACTACTTTATTGTGTCAAGTTTCAAGGGGCTAGCACAAACCGTGTTTGATTTGGAGTTCCAAATTCATCTATCAATATAGGAGAAAACAGAGTGAAACCTGAAAATTCAAACTCTTACTGCCAACGAATGCTTCAACCTAGAAGAACGAAATTTGCTGAACCCAGTGGGATTGGTGTAATGCTCATTATCACCAAGTGTCTTCAAGAATGGGTGAAAAAACATATGCTGAGATTTCAGGACACTCGTAGTTTTTTGGAAGCTTGGCAACCCGTTTCAAACGAAAGTGTGTTTCACCACTCCCTCCTAGGGCAACTTCAAGAGAAAACAAACCATACACATAGAACTTAGAAGTACTTTATTGTGTCAAGTTTCAAGGGACTAGCACAAACCGTGCTTGATTTAGAGTTCCAAATTCATGTATCAATATAGGAGAAAACAGAGTGAAACCTGAAAATTCAAACTCTTATTGCACACGAATGCTTCAACGTAGAAGAACGAAATTTGCTGAGTCAAGTGGGATTGGTGTACTGCTCATTACCACCAAGGATATTCAAGATTGGGTGAAAAAACATATGCTGAGATTTCAGGACACTCGTAGTATTTTGGAAGCTTGGCAACCCCTTTCAATCGAAAGTGTGCTTCACCACTCCCTCATAGGGCAACTTCAAGAGGAAACAAACCGTACAGACAGAACTTAGAACTACTTTATTGTGTCAAGTTTCAAGGGGCTAGCACAAACCGTGTTTGAGTTAGAGTTCCAAATTCATGTATAAATATAGGAGAAAAACAGCGTGAAACCCGAAATTTCAAAATTTTATTGAAAACGAATGCTTCAACCTAGAAGAACGAAATTTGCTTAGCCAAGTGGGATTGTTGTACTGCTCATTACCACCAAGTATCTTCAAGATTGGGTGAAAAAACATATGCTGAGATTTCAGGACACTCGTAGTTTTTTGGAAGCTTGGCAACCCCTTTCAAACGAAAGTGTGCTTCACCACTCAGTCCTAGGGCAACTTCAAGAGGAAACAAACCGTACAGATAGAACTTAGAACTACTTTTTTGTGTCAAGTTTCAAGGGGCTAGCACAAACCGTTCTTGATTTAGAGTTCCAAATTCATTTATCAATATAGGAGAAAACAGAGTGAAACCTGAAAATTCAAACTCTTATTGCACACGAATGCTTCAACCTAGATAAACGAAA
The DNA here is from genome assembly GCF_048772815.1 of Callospermophilus lateralis. Taxonomy (NCBI): domain Eukaryota; kingdom Metazoa; phylum Chordata; class Mammalia; order Rodentia; family Sciuridae; genus Callospermophilus; species Callospermophilus lateralis. Next base: position 5,227 of record NW_027515433.1, read on the forward strand.
TTTGCTGAGCCAAGTGGGATTGGTGTACTGCTCATTACCACCAAGGATCTTCAAGATTGTGTATAAAAACATATGCTGAGATTTCAGGACACTCATAGTATTTTCAAAGCTTGGCAACCTCTTTCAAACGAAAGTGTGTTTCACCACTCCCTCCTAAGGCAACTTCAAGAGGAAACAAAACGTACAGATAGAACTTAGAACTACTTTATTGTGTCAAGTTTCAAGGGGCTAGCACAAACCGTGTTTGATTTGGAGTTCCAAATTCATCTATCAATATAGGAGAAAACAGAGTGAAACCTCAAAATTCAAACTCTTACTGCCAACGAATGCTTCAACCTAGAAGAACGAAATTTGCTGAACCCAGTGGGATTGGTGTAATGCTCATTATCACCAAGTGTCTGCAAGAATGGGTGAAAAAACATATGCTGAGATTTCAGGACACTCGTAGTTTTTTGGAAGCTTGGCAACCCGTTTCAAACGAAAGTGTGTTTCACCACTCCCTCCTAGGGCAACTTCAAGAGAAAACAAACCATACACATAGAACTTAGAAGTACTTTATTGTGTCAAGTTTCAAGGGATTAGCACAAACCGTGCTTGATTTAGAGTTCCAAATTCGTGTATCAATATAGGAGAAAACAGAGTGAAACCTGAAAATTCAAACTCTTATTGCACACGAATGCTTCAACGTAGAAGAACGAAATTTGCTGAGTCAAGTGGGATTGGTGTACTGCTCATTACCACCAAGGATATTCAAGATAGGGTATAAAAAACATATGCTGAGATTTCAGGACACTCGTAGTATTTTGGAAGCTTGGAAACCTCTTTCAAACGAAAGTGTGTTTCACCACTCCCTCCTAAGGCAACTTCAAGAGGAAACAAACCGTACAGATAGAACTTAGAACTACTTTATTGTGTCAAGTTTCAAGGGGCTAGCACAAACCGTGTTTGAGTTAGAGTTCCAAATTCATGTATAAATGTAGGAGAAAACAGCGTGAAACCCGAAATTTCAAAATTTTATTGAAAACGATGCTTCAACCTAGAAGAACGAAATTTGCTTAGCCAAGTGGGATTGGTGTACTGCTCATTACCACCAAGTATCTTCAAGATTGGGTGAAAAAACATATGCTGAGATTTCAGGACACTCGTAGTTTTTTGGAAGCTTGGCAACCCCTTTCAAACGAAAGTGTGCTTCACCTCTCCCTCCTAGGGCAACTTCAAGAGGAAACAAACCGTACAGATAGAACTTAGAACTACTTTATTGTGTCAAGTTTCAAGGGGCTAGCACAAACTGTTCTTGATTTAGAGTTCCAAATTCATTTATCAATATAGGAGAAAACAGAGTGAAACCTGAAAATTCCAACTCTTATTGCATACGAATGCTTCAACCTAGAAAAACGAAATTTGCTGAGCCAAGTGGGATTGGTGTACTGCTCATTACCACCAAGGATCTTCAAGATTGGGTATAAAAACATATGCTGAGATTTCAGGGCACTCATAGTATTTTGGAAGCTTGGCAACCTCTTTCAAACGAAAGTGTGTTTCACCACTCCCTCCTAAGACAACTTCAAGAGGAAACAAACCGTACAGATAGAACTTAGAACTACTATATTGTGTCAAGTTTCAAGGGGCTAGCACAAACCGTGCTTGATTTAGAGTTCCAAATTCATGTATCAATATAGGAGAAAACAGAGTGAAACCTGAAAATTCAACCTCTTATTGCCAACGAATGCTTCAACCTAGAAGAACGAAATTTGCTGAGTCAAGTAGGATTGGTGTACTGCTCATTACCACCAAGTATCTTCAAGATTGGGTGAAAAAACCTATGCTGAGATTTCAGGACACTCGTAGTATTTTGGAAGTTTGGCAACCCCTTTCAATCGAAAGTGTGCTTCACCACTCCCTCCTAGGGCAACTTCAAGAGGAAACAAACCGTAGAGATAGAACTTGGAACTACTTTATTGTGTCAAGTTTCAAGGGGCTAGCACAAACCGTGTTTGAGTTAGAGTTCCAGATTCATGTATAAATATAGGAAAAAACAGCGTGAAACCCGAAATTTCAAAATTTTATAGAAAACGAATGCTTCAACCTAGAAGAACGAAATTTACTGAGTCAAGTGGGATTGGTGTACTGCTCATTACCCCCAAGTATCTTCAAGATTGGGTGAAAAAACATATGCTGAGGTTTCAGGACACTCGTAGTATTTTGGAAGCTTTGCAACCTCTTCCAAACGAAAGTGTGTTTCACAACTCCCTCCTAGGGCTACTTCAAGAGGAAAAAAACCATACAGATAGAACTTAGAACTACTTTATTGTGTCAAGTTTCAAGGGGCTAGCACATACCATGCTTGATTTAGAGTTCCAAATTCATGTATCAATATAGGAGAAAACAGAGTGAAACATGAAAATTCAAACTCTTATTGCAAACGAATGCTCCAACCTAGAAGAATGAAATTTACTGAGCCAAGTGGGATTGGTGTACTGCTCATTACCACCAAGTATCTTCAAGATTGGGTGAAAAAACGTATGCTGAGATTTCAGGACACTTGTAGTATTTTTGAAGCTTGGCAACCTCTTCCAAACGAAAGTGTGTTTCACAACTCCCTCCTAGGGAAACTTCAATTGGACACAAACCATACACATAGAACTTAGAACTACTTTATTGTGTCAAGTTTCAAGGGGCTAGCACAAACCGTGTTTGATTTGGAGTTCCAAATCCATCTATCAATATAGGAGAAAACAGAGTGAAACCTGAAAATTCAAACTCTTACTGCCAACGAATGCTTCAACCTAGAAGAAAGAAATTTGCTGAACCCAGTGGGATTGGTGTACTGCTCATTACCCCCAATATCTTCAAGATTGGGTGAAAAAACATATGCTGAGATTTTAGGACACTCGTAGTTTTTTGGAAGCTTGGCAACCCGTTTCAAACGAAAGTGTGTTTCACCACTCCCTCCTAGGGCTACTTCAAGAGGAAACAAACCATACACATAGAACTTAGAACTACTTTATTGTGTCAAGTTTCAAGGGGGTAGCACAATCCGTGCTTGATTTAGAGTTCCACATTCATGTATCAATATAAGAGAAAACAGAGTGAAACCTGAAAAATTCAAACTCTTATTGGAAACGAATGCTTCAACCTAGAAGAACGAAATTTGCTGAGCCAAGTGGGATTGGTGTACGGCTCATTACCACCAAGTATCTTCAAGATTGGGTGAAAAAACATATGCTGAGATTTCAGGACACTCGTAGTATTTTGGAAGCTTGGCAACCCCTTTCAATAGAAAGTGTGCTTCACCACTCCCTCCTAGGGCAACTTCAAGAGGAAACAAACCGTACAGATAGAACTTAGAACTACTTTATTGTGTCAAGTTTCAATAGGCTAGCACAAACCGTGTTTGAGTTAGAGTTCCAAATTCATGTATAAATATAGGAGAAAACAGCGTGAAACCCGAAATTTCAAAATTTTATTGAAAACGAATGCTTCAACCTAGAAGAACGAAATTTGCTTAGTCAAGTGAGATTGGTGTACTGCTCATTACCACCATGTATCTTCAAGATTGGGTGAAAAAACATATGCTGAGATTTCAGGACACTCGTAGTTTTTTGGAAGCTTGGCAACCCCTTTCAAACGAAAGTGTGCTTCACCACTCCCTTTTAGGGCAACTTCAAGAGGAATCAAACCGTACATATAGAACTTAGAACTACTTTATTGTGTCAAGTTTCAAGGGGCTAGCACAATCCGTGCTTGATTTAGAGTTCCAAATTCATGTATCTATATAAGAGAAAACAGAGTGAAACCTGAAAATTCAAACTCTTATTGGAAACGAATGCTTCAACCTAGAAGAACGAAATTTGCTGAACCCAGTGGGATTGGTGTACTGCTCATTACCACCAAGTATCTTCAAGATTGGGTGAAAAAACATATGCTGAGATTTCAGGACACTCGTAGTATTTTGGAAGCTTGGCAACCCCTTTCAATCGAAAGTGTGCTTCACCACTCCCTCCTAGGGCAACTTCAAGAGGAAACAAACCATAGAACTACTTTATTGTGTCAAGTTTCAAGGGGCTAGCACAAACCGTGTTTGATTTGGAGTTCCAAATCCATCTATCAATATAGGAGAAAACAGAGTGAAACCTGAAAATTCAACCTCTTACTGCCAACGAATGCTTCAACCTAGAAGAACGAAATTTGCTGCACCCAGTGGGATTGGTGTACTGCTCATTATCACCAAGTATCTTCAAGATTGGGTGAAAAAACATATGCTGAGATTTCAGGACACTCGTAGTTTTTTGGAAGCTTGGCAACCCGTTTCAAACGAAAGTGTGTTTCACCACTCCCTCCTAGGGCTACTTCAAGAGGAAACAAACCATACACATAGAACTTAGAACTACTTTATTGTGTCAAGTTTCAAGGGGCTAGCACAAACCGTGTTTGATTTGGAGTTCCAAATTCATCTATCAATATAGGAGAAAACAGAGTGAAACCTCAAATTTCAAACTCTTACTGCCAACGAATGCTTCAACCTAGAAGAACGAAATTTCCTGAGCCAAGTGGGATTGGTGTACTGCTGCTTAATACCAAGTATCTTCAAGATTGGGTGAAAAAACATATGCTGAGATTTCAGGACACTCGTAGTATTTTGCAAGCTTGGCAACCTCTTCCAAACGAAAGTGTGTTTCACCACTCCCTCCTAGGGAATCTTCAAGAGGAAACAAACCATACAGATAGAACTTAGAACTAATTTATTGTGTCAAGTTTCAAGGGGCTAGCACAAACCGTGTTTCAGTTAGAGTTCCAAATTCATGTATAAATATAGGAGAAAACAGCGTGAAACCCGAAATTTCAAAATTTTATTGAAAACGAATGCTTCAACCTAGAAGAACGAAATTTGCTTAGAAAAGTGGGATTGGTGTACTGCTCATTACCACCAAGTATCTTCAAGATTGGGTGAAAAAACATATGCTGAGATTTCAGGACACTCGTAGTATTTTGGAAGCTTGGCAACCCCTTTCAAATGAAAGTGTGCTTCACCACTCCCTCCTAGGGCAACTTCAAGAGGAAACAAACCGTACAGATAGAACTTAGAACTACTTTATTGTGTCAAGTTTCAAGGGGCTAGCACAAACCGTTCTTGATTTAGAGTTCCAAATTCATGTATCAATATAGGAGAAAACAGAGTGAAACCTGAAAACTCAAACTCTTATTACAAACGAATGCTTCAACCTAGAAGAACGAAATTTGCTGAGTCAAGTGGGATTGGTGTACTGCTCATTACCCCCAAGTATCTTCAAATTGGGTGAAAAAACATATGCTGAGATTTCAGGACACTCGTAATATTTTGGAAGGTTGGCAACCTCTTCCAAACGAAAGTGTGTTTCACAACTCCCTCCTAGGGCTACTTCAAGAGAAAACAAACCATACAGATAGAACTTAGAACTACTTTATTTTGTCAAGTTACAAGGGGCTAGCACAAACCGTGCTTGATTTAGAGTTCCAAATTCATGTATCAATATAGGAGGAACCAGATTGAAACCTGAAAATTCAAACTCTTATTGCAAACGAATGCTCCAACCTAGAAGAATGAAATTTACTGAGCCAAGTGGGATTGGTGTACTGCTCATTACCACCAAGTATCTTCAAGATTGGGTGAAAAAACGTATGCTGAGATTTCAGGACACTTGTAGTGTTTTGGAAGCTTGGCAACCTCTTCCAATCGAAAGTGTGTTTCACAACTCCCTCCTAGGGAATCTTCAATTGGACACAAACCATACACATAGAACTTAGAACTACTTTATTGTGTCAAGTTTCAAGGGGCTAGCACAAAGCGTGTTTGATTTGGAGTTCCGAATCCATCTATCAATATAGGAGAAAACAGAGTGAAACCTGAAAATTCAACCTCTTACTGCCAACGAATGCTTCAACCTAGAAGAACGAAGTTTGCTGAACCCAGTGGGATTGGTGTACTGCTCATTACCACCAAGGATCTTCAAGATTGGGTATAAAAACATATGCTGAGATTTCAGGACACTCATAGTATTTTGGAAGCTTGGCAACCTCTTTCAAACGAAAGTCTGTTTGACGACTCCCTCCTAAGGCAACTTCAAGAGGAAACAAACCATACAGATATAACTTAGAACTACTTTATTGTGTCAAGTTTCAAGGGGCTAGCACAAACCGTGTTTGATTTGGAGTTCCAAATTCATCTATCAATATAGGAGAAAAGAGAGTGAAACCTGAAAATTCAAACTCTTACTGCCAACGAATGCTTCAACCTAGAAGAACGAAATTTGTTGAACCCAGTTGGATTGGTGTACTGCTCATTATCACCAAGTATCTTCAAGAATGGGTGAAAAAACATATGCTGAGATTTCAGGACACTCGTAGTTTTTTGGAAGCTTGGCAACCCGTTTCAAACGAAAGTGTGTTTCACCACTCCCTCCTAGGGCAACTTCAAGAGGAAACAAACCATACACATAGAACTTAGAACTACTTTATTGTGTCAAGTTTAAAGGGGCTAGCACAAACAGTGCTTGATTTAGAGTTCCAAATTCATGTATCAATATAGGAGAATACAGAGTGAAACCTGAAAATTCAAACTCTTATTGCACACGAATGCTTTAACCTAGAAGAACGAAATTTGCTGAGCCAAGTGGGATTGGTGTACTGCTCATTACCACAGAGGATATTCAAGATTGGGTAAAAAAACATATGCTGAGATTTCAGGACACTCGTAGTATTTTGGAAGCTTGGCAACCCCTTTCAAACGAAAGTGTTCTTCACCACTCCCTCCTAGGGCAACTTCAAGAGGAAACAAACCGTACAGATAGAACTTAGAACTACTTTATTGTGTCAAGTTTCAAGGGGCTAGCACAAACCGTGTTTGATTTGGGGTTCCAAATTCATCTATCAATATAGGAGAAAAGAGAGTGAAACCTGAAAATTCAAACTCTTACTGCCAACGAATGCTTCAACCTAGAAGAACGAAATTTGCTGAACCCAGTGGGATTGGTGTACTGCTCATTATCACCAAGTATCTTCAAGAATGGGTGAAAAAACATATGCTGAGATTTCAGGACACTCGTAGTTTTTTGGAAGCTTGGCAACCCGTTTCAAACGAAAGTGTGTTTCACCACTCCCTCCTAGGGCTACTTCAAGAGGAAACAAACCATACACATAGAACTTAGAACTACTTTATTGTGTCAAGTTTCAAGGGGCTAGCACTAACCGTGCTTGATTTAGACTTCCAAATTCATGTATCAATATAGGAGAAAACAGAGTGAAACCTGAAAATTCAACCTCTTACTGCCAACGAATGCTTCAACCTAGAAGAACGAAATTTGCTGAACCCAGTGGGATTGGTGTACTGCTCATTATCACCAAGTATCTTCAAGATTGGGTGAAAAAACATATGCTGAGATTTCAGGACACTCGTAGTTTTTTGGAAGCTTGGCAACCCCTTTCAAACGAAAGTGTGTTTCACCACTCCCTCCTAGGGCTACTTCAAGAGGAAACAAACCATACACATAGAACTTAGAACTACTTTATTGTGTCAAGTTTCAAGGGCCTAGCACAATCCGTGCTTGATTTAGAGTTCCAAATTCATGTATCAATATAAGAGAAAACAGAGTGAAACCTGAAAATTCAAACTCTTATTGGAAACGAATGCTTCAACCTAGAAGTACGAAATTTGCTGAGCCAAGTGGGATTGGTGTACTGCTCATTACCACCAAGTATCTTCAAGATTGGGTGAAAAAACATATGCTGAGATTTCATGACACTCGTAGTATTTTTTAAGCTTGGCAACCCTTTCAATCGAAAGTGTGCTTCACCACTCCCTCCTAGGGCAACTTCAAGAGGAAACAAACCGTACAGATAGAACTTAGAACTACTTTATTGTGTCAAGTTTCAACGGGCTAGCACAAACCGTGTTTGAGTTAGAGTTCCAAATTCATGTATAAATATAGGAGAAAACAGCGTGAAACCCGAAATTTCAAAATTTTATTGAAAACGAATGCTTCAACCTAGAAGAACGAAATTGGCTTAGGCAAGTGGGATTGGTGTACTGCTCATTACCACCAAGTATCTTCAAGATTGGGTGAAAAAACATATGCTGAGATTTCAGGACTCTCGTAGTTTTTTGGAAGCTTTTCAACCCCTTTCAAACGACAGTGTGCTTCACCACTCCCTTCTAGGGCAACTTCAAGAGGAAACAAACCGTACAGATAGAACTTAGAACTACTTTATTGTGTCAAGTTTCAAGGGGCTAGCACAAACCATTCTTGATATAGAGTTCCAAATTCATTTATCAATATAGGAGAAAAGAGAGTGAAATCTGAAAATTCAAACTCTTACTGCCAACGAATGCTTCAACCTAGAAGAACGAAATTTGCTGAACCCAGTGGGATTGGTGTACTGCTCATTATCAACAAGTATCTTCAAGAATGGGTGAAAAAACAAATGCTGAGATTTCAGGACACTCGTAGTTTTTTGGAAGCTTGGCAACCCGTTTCAAACAAAAGTGTGTTTCACCACTCCCTCCTAGGGCAACTTCAAGAGGAAACAAACCATACACATAGAACTTAGAACTACTTTATTGTGTCAAGTTTCAAGGGGCTAGCACAAACCGTGCTTGATTTAGAGTTCCAAATTCATGTATCAATATAGGAGAAAACAGAGTGAAACCTCAAAATTCAAACTCTTATTGCACACGAATGCTTCAACCTAGAAGAACGAAATTTGCTGAGCCAAGTGGGATTGGTGTACTGCTCATTACCACCAAGGATATTCAAGACTGGGTAAAAAAGCATATGCTGAGATTTCAGGACACTCGTAGTATTTTGGAAGCTTGGCAACCTCTTTCAAACGAAAGTGTGTTTCACCACTCCCTCCTAAGGCAACTTCAAGAGGAAACAAACCATACAGATAGAACTTAGAACTACTTTATTGTGTCAAGTTTCAAGGGGCTAGCACAAACCGTGTTTGAGTTAGAGTTCCAAATTCATGTATAAATATAGGAGAAAACAGCGTGAAACCCGAAATTTCAAAATGTTATTGAAACGAATGCTTCAACCTAGAAGAACGAAATTTGCTTAGCCAAGTGGGATTGGTGTACTGCTCATTACCACCAAGTATCTTCAAGATTGGGTGAAAAAACATATGCTGAGATTTCAGGACACTCGTAGTTTTTGGAAGTTTGGCAACCCCTTTCAAACGAAAGTGTGCTTCACCACTCCCTCCTAGGGCAACTTCAAGAGGAAACAAACCGTACAGATAGAACTTAGAACTACTTTATTGTGTCAAGTTTCAAGAGGCTAGCACAAACCGTGTTTGATTTTATAGTTCCAAATTCATCTATCAATATAGGAGAAAACAGAGTGAAACCTGAAAATTCAAACTCTTACTGCCAACGAATGCTTCAACCTAGAAGAACGAAATTTGCTGAACCCAGTGGGATTGGTGTACTGCTCATTATCACCAAGTATCTTCAAGAATGGGTGAAAAAACATATGCTGAGATTTCAGGACACTCGTAGTTTTTTGGAAGCTTGGCAACCCGTTCAAAGGAAAGTGTGTTTCACCACTCCCTCCTAGGGCTACTTCAAGAGGAAACAAACCATACACATAGAACTTGGAACTACTGTATTGTGTCACGTTTCAAGGGGCTAGCACTAACCGTGCTTGATTTAGACTTCCAAATTCATGTATCAATATAGCAGAAAACAGAGTGAAACCTGAAAATTCAACATCTTACTTCCAACGAATGCTTCAACCTAGAAGAACGAAATTTGCTGAACCCAGTGGGATTGGTGTAATGCTCATTACCCCCAAGTATCTTCAAGATTGGGTGAAAAAACATATGCTGAGATTTCAGGACACTCGTAGTTTTTTGGAAGCTTGCCAACCCCTTTCAATTGAAAGTGTGCTTCACCACTCCCTCCTAGGGCAACTCAAGAGGAAACAAACCGTACAGATATAACTTAGAACTACTTTATTGTGTCAAGTTTCAAGGGGCTAGCACAAACCGTGTTTGAGTTAGAGTTCCAAATTCATGTATAAATATAGGAGAAACAGCGTGAAATCCGAAATTTCAAAATTTTATTGAAAACGAATGCTTCAACCTAGAAGAACGAAATTGGCTTAGCCAAGTGGGATTGGTGTACTGCTCATTACCACCAAGTATCTTCAAGATTGGGTGAAAAAACATATGCTGAGATTTCAGGACACTCGTAGTTTTTTGGAAGCTTTTCAACCCCTTTCAAACGACAGTGTGCTTCACCACTCCCTCCTAGGGCAACTTCAAGAGGAAACAAACCGTACAGATAGAACTTAGAACTACTTTATTGTGTCAAGTTTCAAGGGGCTAGCACAAACCATTCTTGATATAGAGTTCCAAATTCATTTATCAATATAGGAGAAAACAGAGTGAAACCTGAAAATTCAAACTCTTATTGCACACGAATGCTTCAACCTAGAAGAACGAAATTTGCTGAGCCAAGTGGGACTGGTGTACTGCTCATTACCACCAAGGATCTTCAAGATTGGGTATAAAAACATATGCTGAGATTTCAGGACACTCATAGTATTTTGGAAGCTTGGCAACCTCTTTCAAACGAAAGTGTGTTTCACCACTCCCTCCTAAGGCAACTTCAAGAGGAAAAAAACCATACAGATAGAACTTAGAACTACTTTATTGTGTCAAGTTTCAAGGGGCTAGCACAAACCGTGCTTGATTTAGAGTTCCAAATTCATGTATCAATATAGGAGAAAACAGAGTGAAACCTGAAATTTCAAACTCTTATTGCACACGAATGCTTCAGCCTAGAAGAACGAAATTTGCTGAGCCAAGTGTGCTTGGTGTACTGCTCATTACCACCAAGTATCTTCAAGATTGGTTGAAAAAACATATGCTGAGATTCCGGACACTCGTAGTATTTTGGAAGCTTGGCAACCTCTTCCAAACGAAAGTGTGTTTCACCACTCCCTCCTAGGGAAACTTCAATTGGACACAAACCATACAGATAGAACTTAGAACTACTTTATTGTGTCAAGTTTCAATGGGCTAGCACAAACCGTGTTTGATTTGGAGTTCAAATTCATCTATCAATATAGGAGAAAACAGAGTGAAACCTCAAATTTCAAACTCTTACTGCCAACGAATGCTTCAACCTAGAAGAACGAAATTTGCTGAGCCAAGTGGGATTGGTGTACTGCTCCTTACTACCAACTATCTTCAAGATTGGGTGAAAAAACATATGCTGAGATTTCAGGACACTCGTAGTATTTTGGAAGCTTGGCAACCTCTTCCAAACGAAAGTGTGTTTCACCACTCCCTCCTAGGGAAACTTCAAGAGGAAACAAACCATACAGATAGAACTTAGAACTAATTTATTGTGTCAAGTTTCAAGGGGCTAGCACAAACCGTGTTTGAGTTAGAGTTCCAAATTCATGTATCAATATAGGAGAAAACAGAGTGAAACCTGAAAACTCAAACTCTTATTGCAACGAATACTTAAACCTAGAAGAACGAAATTTGCTGAGTCAAGTGGATTGGTGTACTGCTCATTACCCCAAGTATCTTCAAGATTGGGTGAAAAAACATATGCTGAGATTTCAGGGCACTCGTAATATTTTGGAAGGTTGGCAACCTCTTCCAAACGAAAGTGTGTTTCACAACTCCCTCCTAGGTCTACTTCAAGAGGAAACAAACCATACAGATAGAACTTAGAAATACTTTATTGTGTCAAGTTTCAAGGGGCTAGCACAAACCGTGCTTGATTTAGAGTTCCAAATTCATGTATCAATATAGGAGAAAACAGAGTGAAACCTGAAAATTCAAACTCTTATTGCACACGAATGCTTCAACCTAGAAGAACAAAATATGCTGAACCCATTGGGATTGGTGTACTGCTCCTTATCACCAAGTATCTTCAAGATTGGGTGAAAAAACATATGCTGAGATTTCAGACACTCGTAGTATTTTAGAAGCTTGGCAACCCGTTTCAAACGAAAGTGTGTTTCACCACTCCCTCCTAGGGCTACTTCAAGAGGAAACAAACCATACACATAGAACTTAGAACTACTTTATTGTGTCAAGTTTCAAGGGGCTAGCACAAACCATGCTTGATTTGGAATTCCAAATTCGTGTATCAATATAAGAGAAAACAGAGTGAAACCTGAAAATTCAAACTCTTATTGGAAACGAATGCTTCAACCTAGAAGAACGAAATTTCCTGAGCCAAGTGGGATTGGTGTACTGCTCATTACCACCAAGTATCTTCAGGATTGGGTGAAAAAACATATGCCGAGATTTCAGGACACTCGTAGTATTTTGGAAGCTTGACAACCTCTTCCAAACGAAAGTGTGTTTCACCACTCCCTCCTAGGGAAACTTCAAGAGGAAACAAACCATACATATAGAACTTAGAACTAATATATTGTGTCAAGTTTCAAGGGGCTAGCACAAACCGAATTTGACTTAGAGTTCCAAATTCATGTATAAATATAGGAGAAAACAGCGTGAAACCCGAAATTTAAAATTTTATTGAAAACGAATGCTTCAACCTAGAAGAACGAAATTTCCTGAGCCAAGTGGGATTGGTGTACTGCTCATTACCCCCAAGTATCTTCAAGATTGAGTGAAAAAACATATGCTGAGATTTCAGGACACTCGTAGTATTTTGGAAGCTTGGCAACCTCTTTCAAAGAAAGTGTGTTTCACCACTCCCTCCTAGGGCTACTTCAAGAGGAAACAAACCGTACAGATAGAACTTAAAACTACTTTATTGTGTCAAGTTTCAAGGGGCTAGCACAAACCGTGCTTGATTTAGAGTTCCAAATTCATGTATCAATATAGGAGAAAACAGAGTGAAACCTGAAAATTCAAACTCTTATTGCAAACGAATGCTCCAACCTAGAAGAATGAAATTTACTGAGCCAAGTGGGATTGGTGTACTGCTCATTACCACCAAGTATCTTCAAGATTGGGTGACAAAACGTATGCTGAGTTTTCAGGACACATGTAGTATTTTGGAAGCTTGGCAACCTCTTCCAAACGAAAGTGTGTTTCACCACTCCCTCCTAGTTAAACTTCAATTGGACACAAACCATACACATAGAACTTAGAAATACTTTATTGTGTCAAGTTTCAAGGGGCTAGCACAAACCGCGTTTGATTTGGAGTTCCAAATCCATCTATCAATATAGGAGAAAACAGAGTGAAACCTGAAAATTCAACCTCTTACTGCCAACGAATGCTTCAACCTAGAAGAACGAAATTTGCTGAACCCAGTGGGATTGGTGTACTGCTCATTATCACCAAGTATATTCAAGATTGGGTGAAAAAACAAATACTGAGATTTCAGGACACTCGTAGTTTTTGGAAGCTTGGCAACCCGTTTCAAACGAAAGTGTGTTTCACCACTCCCTCCTAGGGCTACTTCAAGAGGAAACAAACCATACACATAGAACTTAGAACTACTTTATTGTTTCAAGTTTCAAGGGGCTAGCACAATCCGTGCTTGATTTAGAGTTCCAAATTCATGTATCAATATAAGAGAAAACAGAGTGAAACCTGAAAATTCAAACTCTTATTGGAAACGAATGCTTCAACCTAGAAGAACGAAATTTGCTGAGCCAAGTGGGATTGGTGTACTGCTCATTACCACCAAGTATCTTCAAGATTGGGTGAAAAACACATGCTGAGATTTCAGGACACTCGTAGTTTTTTGGAAGCTTGGCAACCCCTTTCAAACGAAAGTGTGCTTCACCACTCCCTCCTAGGGCAACTTCAAGAGGAATCAAACCGTACAGATAGATCTTAGAACTACTTTATTGTGTCAAGTTTCAAGGGACTAGCACAAAACGTTCCTGATTTAGAGTTCCAAATTCATTTATCAATATAGGAGAAAACAGAGTGAAACCTGAAAATTCAAACTCTTATTGCACACGAATGCTTCAACCTAGAAGAACGAAATTTGCTGAGCCAAGTGGGATTGGTGTACTGTTCATTACCACCAAGTATCTTCAAGATTGGGTATAAAAACATATGCTGAGAGTTCAGGACACTCGTAGTATTTTGGAAGCTTGGCAACCTCTTCCAAACGAAAGTGTGTTTCACCACTCCCTCCTAAGGCAACTTCAAGAGGAAACAAACCATACAGATAGAACTTAGAACTACTTTATTGTGTCAAGTTTCAAGGGTCTAGCACAAACCGTGTTTGATTTGGAGTTCCAAATTCATCTATCAATATAGGAGAAAACAGAGTGAAACCTGAAAATTCAAACTCTTACTGCCAACGAATGCTTCAACCTAGAAGAACGAAATTTGCTGAACCCAGTGGGATTGGTGTACTGCTCATTATCACCAAGTATCTTCAAGAATGGGTGAAAAAACATATGCTGAGATTTCAGGACACTCGTAGTTTTTTGGAAGCTTGGCAACCCGTTTCAAACGAAAGTGTGATTCACCACTCCCTCCTAGGGCTACTTCAAGAGGAAACAAACCATACACATAGAACTTAGAACTACTTTATTGTGTCAAGTTTCAAGGGGCTAGCACAAACCGTACTTGATTTAGAGTTCCAAATTCATGTATCAATATAGGAGAAAACAGAGTGAAACCTGAAAATTCAAACTCTTATTGCACACGAATGCTTCAACCTAGAAGAACGAAATTTGCTGAGCCAAGTGGGATTGGTGTACTGCTCATTACCACCAAGTATCTTCAAGATTGGGTGAAAAAACATATGCTGAGATTTCTGGACACTCGTAGTTTTTTGGAAGCTTGGCAACCCCTTTCAAATGAAAGTGTGCTTCACAACTCCCTCCTAGGGCAACTTCAAGAGGAAACAAACCGTACAGATAGAACTTAGAACTACTTTATTGTGTCAAGTTTCACGGGGCTAGCACAAACCGTTCTTGGATTTAGAGTTCCAAATTCATGTATCAATATAGGAGTAAACAGAGTGAAACCTGAAAATTCAAACTCTTATTGCAAACGAATGCTTCAACCTAGAAGAACGAAATTTGCTGAGCCAAGTGGGCTTGGTGTACTGCTCATTACCAACAAGTATCTTCAAGATTGGGTGAAAAAACATATGCTGAGATTTCAGGACACTCGTAGTATTTTGGAAGCTTGGCAACCTCTTCCAAACGAAAGTGTGTTTCACCACTCCCTCCTAGGGAAACTTCAATTGTACACAAACCATACAGATATAACTTAGAACTACTTTATTGTGTCAAGTTTCAAGGTGCTAGCACAAACCGTGTTTGATTTGGATTTCCAAATTCATCTATCAATATAGGAGAAAACAGAGTGAAACCTCAAATTTCAAACTCTTACTGCCAACGAATGCTTCAACCTAGAAGAACGAAATTTGCTGACCCAAGTGGTATTGGTGTACTGCTCCTTACTACCAAGTATCTTCAAGATTGGGTGAAAAAACATATGCTGGGATTTCAGGACACTCGTGGTATTTTGGAAGCTTGGCAACCACTTTCAATCCAAAGTGTGCTTCACCACTCCCTCCTAGGGCTACTTCAAGAGGAAACAAACCGTACAGATAGAACTTAGAACTACTTTATTGTGTCAAGTTTCAAGGGGCTAGCACAAACCGTGTCTGAGTTAGAGTTCCAAATTCATGTATAAATATAGGAGAAAACAGCGGGAAACCCGAAATTTCAAAATTTTCTTGAAAACGAATGCTTCAACCTAGAAGAACGAAATTTGCTTAGCCAAGTGGGATTGGTGTACTGTTCATTACCACCAAGTATCTTCAAGATTGGGTGAAAAAACGTATGCTGAGATTTCAGGACACTCGTAATTTTTTGGAAGCTTGGCAAAGCCTTTCAAATAAAAGTGTGCTTCACCACTCCCTCCTAGGGCAACTTCAAGAGGAAACAAACCGTACAGATAGAACTTAGAACTACTTTATTGTGAAAGTTTCACGGGGCTAGCACAAACCGTTCTTGATTTAGAGTTCCAAGTTCATGTATCAATATAGGAGAAAACAGAGTGAAACCTGAAAACTCAAACTCTTATTGCAAACGAATGCTTCAACCTAGGAGAACGAAATTTGCTGAACCCAGTGGGATTGGTGTACTGCTCATTATCACCAAGTATCTTCAAGATTGGGTAAAAAAACATATGCTGAGATTTCAGGACACTCGTATTTTTTGGAAGCTTGGCAACCCGTTTCAAACGAAAGTGTGTTTCACCACTCCCTCCTAGGGCTACTTCAAGAGGAAACAAACCATACACATAGAACTTAGAACTACTTTATTGTGTCAAGTTTCAAGGGGCTAGCACAATCCGTGCTTGATTTAGAGTTCCAAATTCATGTATCAATATAAGAGAAAACAGAGTGAAACCTGAAAATTCAAACTCTTATTGGAAACGAATGCTTCAACCTAGAAGAACGAAATTTGCTGAGCTAAGTGGGATTGGTGTACTGCTCATTACCACCAAGTATCTTCAAGATTGGGTGAAAAAACATATGCTGAGATTTCAGGACACTGGTAGTTTTTTGGAAGCTTGGCAACACCTTTCAAACGAAAGTGTGCTTCACCACTCCCTCCTAGGGCAACTTCAAGAGGAAACAAACCGAACAGATAGAACTTAGAACTACTTTATTGTGTCAAGTTTCAAGGGGCTAGCACAAACTGTGTTTGATATGGAGTTCCAATTTCATCTATCAATATAGGAGAAAACAGAGTGAAACCTGAAAATTCAAACTCTTACTGCCAAAGATTGCTTCAACCTAGAAGAACGAAATTTGCTGAGCCAAGTGGATTGGTGTACTGCTCATTACCACCAAGTATCTTCAAGATTGGGTGAAAAAACACATGCTGAGATTTCAGGACACTCGTAGTTTTTTGGAAGCTTGGCAACCCCTTTCAAACGAAAGTGTGCTTCACCACTCCCTCCTAGGGCAACTTCAAGAGGAATCAAAACCGTAGAGATAGATCTTAGAACTACTTTATTGTGTCAAGTTTCAAGGGGCTAGCACAAACCGTGTTTGATTTGGAGTTCCAAATTCATCTATCAATATAGGAGAAAACAGAGTGAAACCTGAAAATTCAAACTCTTACTGCCAACGAATGCTTCAACCTAGAAGAACGAAATTTGCTGAACCCAGTGGGATTGGTGTACTGCTCATTATCACCAAGTATCTTCAAGAATGGGTGAAAAAACATATGCTGAGATTTCAGGACACTCGTAGTTTTTTGGAAGCTTGGCAACCCGTTTCAAACGAAAGTGTGTTTCACCACTCCCTCCTAGGGCTACTTCAAGAGGAAACAAACCATACACATAGAACTTAGAACTACTTTATTGTGTCAAGTTTCAAGGGGCTAGCACAAACCGTACTTGTTTTAGAGTTCCAAATTCATGTATCAATATAGGAGAAAACAGAGTGAAACCTGAAAATTCAAACTCTTATTGCACACGAATGCTTCAACCTAGAAGAACGAAATTTGCTGAGACAAGTGGGATTGGTGTACTGCTCATTACCTAGAAGGATATTCAAGATTGGGTAAAAAAACATATGCTGAGATTTCAGGACACTCGTAGTATTTTGGAAGCTTGGCAACCTCCTTCAAACGAAAGTGTGTTTCACCATTCCCTCCTAAGGCAACTTCAAGAGGAAACAAACCATACAGATAGAACTTAGAACTACTTTATTGTGTCAAGTTTCAAGGGGCTAGCACAAACCGTTCTTGATTTAGAGTTCCAAATTCACGTATCAATATAGGAGAAAACAGAGTGAAACCTGAAAATTCAAACTCTTATTGCAAACGAATGCTTCAACCTAGAAGAACGAAATTTCCTGAGCCAAGTGGGCTTGGTGTACTGCTCATTACCAACAAGTATCTACAAGATTGGGTGAAAAAACATATGCTGAGATTTCAGGACACTCGTAGTATTTTGGAAGCTTGGCAACCTCTTCCAAACGAAAGTGTGTTTCACCACTCCCTCCTAGGGAAACTTCAATTGGACACAAACCATACAGATAGAACTTAGAACTACTTTATTGTGTCAAGTTTCAAGGTGCTAGCACAAACCGTGTTTGATTTGGAGTTCCAAATTCATCTATCAATATAGGAGAAAACAGAGTGAAACCTCAAATTTCAAACTCTTACTGCCAACGAATGCTTCAACCTAGAAGAACGAAGTTTCCTGAGCCAAGTGGGATTGGTGTACTGCTCCTTACTACCAAGTATCTTCAAGATTGGGTGAAAAAACATATGCTGAGATTTCAGGACACTCGTAGTATTTTGGAAGCTTGGCAACCCCTTTCAATCGAAAGTGTGCTTCACCACTCCCTCCTATGGCAACTTCAAGAGGAAACAAACCGTACAGATAGAACTTAGAACTACTTTATTGTGTCAAGTTTCAAGGGGCTAGCACAACCCGTGTTTGAGTTAGAGTTCCAAATTCATGTATAAATATAGGAGAAAACAGCGTGAAACCCGAAATTTCAAAATTTTATTGAAAACGAATGCTTCAACCTAGAAGAACGAAATTTGCTTAGCCAAGTGGGATTAGTGTCCTGCTCATTTCCACCAAGTATCTTCAAGATTGGGTGAAAAAACCTATGCTGAGATTTCAGGACACTCGTAGTTTTTTGGAAGCTTGGCAACCCCTTTCAAATGAAAGTGTGATTCACCACACCCTCCTAGGGCAACTTCAAGAGGAAACAAACCGTACAGATAGAACTTAGAACTACTTTATTGTGTCAAGTTTCACGGGGCTAGCACAAACCGTTCTTTATTTAGAGTTCCAAATTCATGTATCAATATAGGAGAAAACAGAGTGAAACCTGAAAACTCAAACTCTTATTGCAAACGAATGCTTCAACCTAGAAGAACGAAATTTGCTGAGTCAAGTGGGATTGGTGTACTGCTCATTACCCTCAAGTATCTTCAAGATTGGGTGAAAAAACGTATGCTGAGAATTCAGGACACTTATAGTATTTTGGAAGCTTGGCAACCTCTTCCAAACGAAAGTGTGTTTCACCACTCCCTCCTAGGGCAACTTCAAGAGGAATCAAACCGTACAGATAGATCTTAGAACTACTTTATTGTGTCAAGTTTCAAGGGGCTAGCACAAAACGTTCTTGATTTAGAGTTCCAAATACATTTATCAATATAGGAGAAAACAGAGTGAAACCTGAAAATTCAAACTCTTATTGCACACGAATGCTACAACCTAGAAGAACGAAATTTGCTGAGCCAAGTGGGATTGGTGTACTGCTCATTACCACCAAGTATCTTCAAGATTGGGTATAAAAACATATGCTGAGAGTTCAGGACACTCGTAGTTTTTTGGAAGCTTGGCAACCCGTTTCAAACGAAAGTGTGTTTCACCACTCCCTCCTAGGGCTACTTCAAGAGGAAACAAACCATACACATAGAACTTAGAACTACTTTATTGTGTCAAGTTTCAAGGGGCTAGCACAAACCGTGCTTGATTTAGAGTTCCAAATTCATGTATCAATATAGGACAAAACAGAGTGAAACCTGAAAATTCAAACTCTTATTGCACACGAATGCTTCAACCTAGAAGAACGAAATTTGCTGAGCCAAGTGGGATTGGTGTACTGCTCATTACCTAGAAGGATATTCAAGATTGGGTAAAAAAACATATGCTGAGATTTCAGGACACTCGTAGTATTTTGGAAGCTTGGCAACCTCTTTCAAACGAAAGTGTGATTCACCACTCCCTCCTAAGGAAACTTCAAGAGGAAACAAACCATACAGATAGAACTTAGAACTACTTTATTGTGTCAAGTTTCAAGGGGCTAGCACAAACCGTTCTTGATTTAGAGTTCCAAATTCACGTATCAATATAGGAGAAAACAGAGTGAAACCTGAAAATTCAAACTCTTATTGCAAACGAATGCTTCAACCTAGAAGAACGAAATTTCCTGAGCCAAGTGGGCTTGGTGTACTGCTCATTACCAACAAGTATCTTCAAGATTGGGTGAAAAAACATATGCTGAGATTTCAGGACACTCGTAGTATTTTGGAAGCTTGGCAACCTCTTCCAAACGAAAGTGTGTTTCACCACTCCCTCCTAGGGAAACTTCAATTGGACACACACCATACAGATAGAACTTAGAACTACTTTATTGTGTCAAGTTTCAAGGTGCTAGCACAAACCCTGTTTGATTTGGAGTTCCAAATTCATCTATCAATATAGGAGAAAACAGAGTGAAACCTCAAATTTCAAACTCTTACTGCCAACGAATGCTTCAACCTAGAAGAACGAAATTTGCTGAGCCAAGTGGGATTGGTGTACTGCTCCTTACTACCAAGTATCTTCAAGATTGGGTGAAAAAAACATATGCTGAGATTTCAGGACACTCGTAGTATTTTGGAAGCTTGGCAACCCCTTTCAATCGAAAGTGTGCTTCACCACTCCCTCCTATGGCAACTTCAAGAGGAAACAAACCGTACAGATAGAACTTAGAACTACTTTATTGTGTCAAGTTTCAAGGGGCTAGCACAACCCGTGTTTGAGTTAGAGTTCCAAATTCATGTGTAAATATAGGAGAAAACAGCGTGAAACCCGAAATTTCAAAATTTTATTGAAAACGAATCCTTCAACCTAGAAGAACGAAATTTGCTTAGCCAAGTGGGATCGGTGTACTGCTCATTACCACCAAGTATCTTCAAGATTGGGTGAAAAAAACCTATGCTGAGATTTCAGGACACTCGTAGTTTTTTGGAAGCTTGGCAACCCCTTTCAAATGAAAGTGTGCTTCACCACTCCCTCCTAGGGCAACTTCAAGAGGAAACAAACCGTACAGATAGAACTTAGAACTACTTTATTGTGTCAAGTTTCACGGGGCTAGCACAAACCGTTCTTGATTTAGAGTTCCAAATTCATGTATCAATATAGGAGAAAACAGAGTGAAACCTGAAAACTCAAACTCTTATTGCAAACGAATGCTTCAACCTGGAAGAACGAAATTTGCTGAGTCAAGTGGGATTGGTGTACTGCTCATTACCCCCAAGTATCTTCAAGATTGGGTGAAAAAACATATGCTGAGATTTCAGAACACTCGTAGTATTTTGGAAGCTTGGCAACCTCTTCCAAACAAAAGTGTGTTTCACAACTCCCTCCTAGGGCTACTTCAGGAGGAAACAAACCATACAGATAGAACTTAGAAGTACTTTATTGTGTCAAGTTTCAAGGGGCTAGCACAAACCGTGCTTGATTTAGAGTTCCAAATTCATGTATCAATATAGTAGATAACAGAGTGAAACCTGAAAATTCAAACTCTTATTGCAAACGAATGCTCCAACCTAGAAGAATGAAATTTACTGAGACAAGTGGGATTGGTGTACTGCTCATTACCACCAAGTATCTTCAAGAATGGGTGAAAAAACGTATGCTGAGAATTCAGGACACTTATAGTATTTTGGAAGCTTGGCAACCTCTTCCAAACGAAAGTGTGTTTCACAACTCCCTCCTCGGGAAACTTCAATTGGACACAAACCATACACATAGAACTTAGAACTACTTTATTGTGTCAAGTTTCAAGGGGCTAGCACAAACCGTGTTAGATTTGGAGTTCCAAATTCATCTATCAATATAGGAGAAAACAGAGTGAAACATGAAAATTCAAATTCTTACTGCCAACGAATGCTTCAACCTAGAAGAACGAAATTTGCTGAACCCAGTGGGATTGGTGTACTGCTCATTATCACCAAGTATCTTCAAGAATGGGTGAAAAAACATATGCTGAGATGTCAGGACACTCGTAGTTTTTTGGAAGCTTGGCTACCCGTTTCAAACGAAAGTGTGTGTCACCACTCCCCCCTAGGGCTACTTTAAGAGGAAACAAACCATACACATAGAACTTAGAACTAATTTATTGTGTCAAGTTTCAAGGGGTAGCACAAACCGTGTTTGAGTTAGAGTTCCAAATTCATGTATAAATATAGGAGAAAACAGCGTGAAACCCGAAATTTGAAAATTTTATTGAAAACGAATGCTTCAACCTAGAAGAACGAAATTGCTTAGCCAAGTGGGATTGGTGTACTGCTCATTACCACCAAGTATCTTCAAGGTTTGGTGAAAAAACATATGCTGAGATTTCAGGACACTCGTAATTTTTTGGAAGCTTGGAAACCCCTTTCAAATGAAAGTGTGCTTCACCACTCCCTCCTAGGGCAACTTCAAGAGGAAACAAACCGTACAGATACAACGTAGAACTACTTTATTGTGTCAAGTTTCAAGGGGCTAGCACAAACCGTTCTTGATTTAGAGTTCCAAATTCATGTATCAATATAGTAGAAAACAGAGTGAAACCTGAAAACTCAAACTCTTCTTGCAAACGAATGCTTCAACCTAGAAGAACGAAATTTGCTGAGCCAAGTGGGATTGGTGTACTGCTCATTACCACCAAGTATCTTCAAGATTGGGTGAAAAACATATGCTGAGATTTCAGGACACTCGTAGTATTTTGGAAGCTTGGCAACCTCTTCCAAACGAAAGTGTGTTTCACAACTCCCTCCTAGGGCTACTTCAAGAGGAAACAAACCGTACAGATAGAACTTAGAACTACTTTATTGTGTCAAGTTTCAAGGGGCTAGCACAAACCGTGCTTGATTTGGAGTTCCAAATTCATCTATCAATATAGGAGAAAACAGAGTGAAACCTGAAAATTCAAACTCTTACTGCCAACGAATGCTTCAACCTAGAAGAACGATATTTGCTGAACCCAGTGGGATTGGTGTACTGCTCATTATTACCAAGTATCTTCAAGATTGGGTGAAAAAACATATGCTGAGATTTCAGGACACTGGTAGTTTTTTGGAAGCTTGGCAACCCGTTTCAAATGAAAGTGTGTTTCACCACTCCCTCCTAGGGCTACTTCAAGAGGAAACAAACCATACACATATAACTTAGAACTACTTTATTGTGTCAAGTTTCAAGGGGATAGCACAAACCGTGCTTGATTTAGAGTTCCAAATTCATGTATCAATATAAGAGAAAACAGAGTGAAACCTGAAAATTCAAACTCTTATTGGAAACGAATGCTTCAACCTAGAAGAACGAAATTTGCTGAGCCAAGTGGGATTGGTGTACTGCTCATTACCACCAAGTATCTTCAAGATTTTGTGAAAAAACGTATGCTGAAATTTCAGGACACATGTAGTATTTTGGAAGCTTGGCAACCTCTTCCAAACGAAAGTGTGTTTCACAACTCCCTCCTAGGGAAACTTCAATTGGACACAAACCATACCCATAGAACTTAGAACTACTTTATTGTGTCAAGTTTCAAGGGGCTAGCACAAACCGTGTTTGATTTGGAGTTCCAAATCCATCTATCAATATAGGAGAAAACAGAGTGAAACCTGAAAATTCAACCTCTTTCTGCCAACGAATGCTTCAACCTAGAAGAACGAAATTTGCTGAACCCAGTGGGATTGGTGTACTGCTCATTATCACCAAGTATCTTCAAGATTGGATGAAAAAACATACGCTGAGATTTCAGGACACTCGTAGTTTTTTTGAAGCTTGGCAACCCGTTTGAAACGAAAGTGTGTTTCACCACTCCCTCCTAGGGCTACTTCAAGAGGAAACAAACCATACACATAGAACTTAGAACTACTTTATTGTGTCAAGTTTCAAGGGGCTAGCACAAACCGTGTTTGATTTGGAGTTCCAAATTCATCTATCAATATAGGAGAAAACAGAGTGAATCCTCAAATTTCAAACTCTTACTGCCAACGAATGCTTCAACCTAGAAGAACGAAATTTGCTGAGCCAAGTGGGATTGGTGTACTGCTCCTTACTACCAAGTATCTTCAAGATTGGGTGAAAAAACATATGCTGAGATTTCAGGACACTCGTAGTATTTTGGAAGCTTGGCAACCTCTTCCAAACGAAAGTGTGTTTCACCACTCCCTCCTAGGGAAACTTCATGAGGAAACAAACCATACAGATAGAACGTAGAACTAATTTATTGTGTCAAGTTTCAAGGTTCTAGCACAAACCGTGTTTGAGATAGAGTTCCAAATTCATGTATAAATATAGTAGAAAACAGCGTGAAACCCGAAATTTCAAAATTTTATTGAAAACGAATGCTTCAACCTAGAAGAACGAAATTTGCTTAGCCAAGTGGGATTGGTGTACTGCTCATTACCACCAAGTATCTTCAAGGTTGGTTGAAAAAACATATGCTGAGATTTCAGGACACTCGTAGTTTTTTGGAAGCTTGGCAACACCTTTCAAATGAAAGTGTGCTTCACCACTCCCTCCTAGGGCAACTTCAAGAGGAAACAAACCGTACAGATACAACGTAGAACTACTTTATTGTGTCAAGTTTCAAGGGGCTAGCACAAACCGTTCTTGATTTAGAGTTCCAAATTTATGTATCAATATAGGAGAAAACAGAGTGAAACCTGAAAACTCAAACTCTTATTGCAAACGAATGCTTCAACCTAGAAGAACGAAATTTGCTGAGTCAAGTGGGATTGGTGTACTTCTCATTACCCCCAAGTATCTTCAAGATTGGGTGAAAAATATATGCTGAGATTTCAGGACACTCGTAGTATTTTGGAAGCTTGGCAACCTCTTCCAAACGAAAGTGTGTTTCACAACTCCCTCCTAGGGCTACTTCAAGAGGAAACAAACCGTACAGATAGAACTTAGAACTACTTTATTGTGTCAAGTTTCAAGGGGTTAGCACAAACCGTGCTTGATTTAGAGTTCCAAATTCATGTGTCAATATAGGAGAAAACAGAGTGAAACCTGAAAATTCAAAATCTTAATGCAAACGAATGCTCCAAACTAGAAGAATGAAATTTACTGAGCCAAGTGGGATTGGTGTACTGCTCATTACCACCAAGTATCTTCAAGATTGGGTGAAAAAACGTATGCTGAGATTTCAGGACACATGTGGTATTTTGGAAGCTTGGCAACCTCTTCCAAACAAAAGTGTGTTTCACAACTCCCTCCTAGGGAAACTTCAATTGGACACAAACCATACACATATAACTTAGAACTACTTTATTGTGTCAAGTTCCAAGGGGCTAGCACAAACCGCATTTGATTTGGAGTTCCAAATCCATCTATCAATACAGGAGAAAACAGAGTGAAACCTGAAAATTCAATCTCTTACTGCCAACGAATGCTTCAACCTAGAAGAACGAAATTTGCTGAACCCAGTGGGATTGGTGTACTGCTCATTATCACCATGTATCTTCAAGAATGGGTGAAAAAACATATGCTGAGATTTCAGGACACTCGTAGTTTTTTGGAAGCTTGGCAACCCGTTTCAAACGAAAGTGTGTTTCACAACTCTCTCCTGGGGCTACTTCCAGAGGAAACAAACCATACACATAGAATTTAGAACTACTTTATTGTGTCAAGTTTCAAGGGGCTAGCACAAACCGTGCTTGATTTAGAGTTCCAAATTCATGTATCAATATAGGAGAAAACAGAGTGAAACCTGAAAATTCAAACTCTTATTGCACACGAATGCTTCAACCTAGAAGAACGAAATTTGCTGAGCCAAGTGGGATTGCTGTACTGCTCATTACCACCAAGGATATTCAAGATTGGGTAAAAAAACATATGCTGAGATTTCAGGACACTCGTAGTATTTTGGAAGCTTGGAAACCTCTTTCAAAAGAAAGTGTGTTTCACCACTCCCTCCTAAGGCAACTTCAAGAAGAAACAAACCATACAGATAGAACTTAGAACTACTTTATTGTGTCAAGTTTCAAGGGGCTAGCACAAACCGTTCTTGATTTAGAGTTCCAAATTCATGTATCAATATAGGAGAAAACAGAGTGAAACCTGAAAATTCAAACTCTTATTGCAAACGAATGCTTCAACCTAGAAGAACGAAATTTGCTGATCCAAGTGGGCTTGGTGTACTGCTCATTAACACCAAGTATATTCAAGATTGGGTGAAAAAACATATGCTGAGATTTCAGGACACTCGTAGTATTTTGGAAGCTTGGCAACCTCTTCCAAACGAAAGTGTGATTCACCACTCCCTCCTAGGGAAACTTCAATTGGACACAAACCATACAGATAGAACTTAGAACTACTTTATTGTGTCAAGTTTCAAGGGGCTAGCACAAACCGTGTTTGATTTGGAGTTCCAAATTCATCTATCAATATAGGAGAAAACAGAGTGAAACCTCAAATTTCAAACTCTTACTGCCAACGAATGCTTCAACCTAGAAGAACGAAATTTGCTGAGCCAAGTGGGATTGGTGTACTGCTGCTTACTAACAAGTATCTTCAAGATTGGGTGAAAAAACATATGCTGAGATTTCAGGACACTCGTAGTATTTTGGAAGCTTGGCAACCTCTTCCAAACGAAAGTGTGTTTCACCACTCCCTCCTAGGGAAACTTCAAGAGGAAAAAAACCATACAGATAGAACTTAGAACTACTTTATTGTTTCAAGTTTCAAGGGGCTAGCACAAACCGTGTTTGAGTTAGAGTTCCAAATTCATGTATAAATATAGGAGAAAACAGTGTGAAACCCGAAATTTCAAAATTTTATTGAAAACGAATGCTTCAACCTAGAAGAACGAAATTTGCTGAACCCAGTGGGATTGGTGTACTGCTCATTATCACCATGTATCTTCAAGGTTGGGTGAAAAAACATATGCTGATATTTAAGGACACTCGTAGTTTTTTGGAAGCTTGGCAACCCGTTTCAAACGAAAGTGTGTTTCACCACTCCCTCCTAGGGCTACTTCAAGAGGAAACAAACCGTACAGATACAACTTAGAACTACTTTATTGTGTCAAGTTTCAAGGGGCTAGCACAAACCGTGCTTGATTTAGAGTTCCAAATTCATGTATCAATATAGGAGAAAACAGAGTGAAACCTGAAAATTCAAACTCTTATTGCACACGAATGCTTCAACCTAGAAGAACGAAATTTGCTGAGCCAAGTGGGATTGGTGTACTGCTCATTACCACCAAGGATCTTCAAGATTGGGTGAAAAAACATATGCTGAGATTTCAGGACACTCGTAGTATTTTGGAAGCTTGGCAACCTCTTTCAAACGAAAGTGTGTTTCACCACTCCCTCCTAAGGCAACTTCAAGAGGAAACAAACCATACAGATAGAACTTAGAACTACTTTATTGTGTCAAGTTTCAAGGGGCTAGCAAAAACCGTTCTTGATTTAGAGTTCCAAATTCATGTATCAATATAGGAGAAAACAGAGTGAAACCTGAAAATTCAAACTCTTATTGCAAACGAATGCTTCAACCTAGAAGAACGAAATTTGCTGAGCCCAGTGGGATTGGAGTACTGCTCATTGCCACCTACTATCTTCAAGATTGGGTGAAAAAACATATGCTGAGATTTCAGGACACTCATAGTATTTTGGAAGCTTGGCAACCTCTTCCAAACGAAAGTGTGTTTCACCACTCCCTCCTAGGGAAACTTCAAGAGGAAAAAAACCATACAGATAGAACTTAGAACTACTTTATTGTTTCAAGTTTCAAGGGGCTAGCACAAACCGTTCTTGATTTAGAGTTCCAAATTCATGTATCAATATAGGAGAAAACAGAGTGAAACCTGAAAATTCAAACTCTTATTGCAAACGAATGCTTCAACCTAGAAGAACGAAATTTGCTGAGCCCAGTGGGATTGGAGTACTGCTCATTGCCACCTACTATCTTAAAGACTGGGTGAAAAAACATATGCTGTGATTTCAGGACACTCGTAGTTTTTTGGAAGCTTGGCAACCTCTTCCAAACCTAAGTGTGTTTCACCACTCCCTCCTAGGGAAACTTCAATTGGACACAAACCATACAGATAGAGCTTAGAATTACTTTATTGTGTCAAGTTTCAAGGGGCTAGCACAAACCGTGTTTGATTTGGAGTTCCAAATTCATCTATCAATATAGGAGAAAACAGAGTGAAACCTCAAATTTCAAACTCTTACTGCCAACGAATGCTTCAACCTAGAAGAACGAAATTTGCTGAGCCAAGTGGGAATGGTGTAATGCTCCTTACTACCAAGTATCTTCAAGATTGGGTGAAAAAACATATGCTGAGATTTCAGGACACTCGTACTATTTTGGAAGCTTGGCAACCTCTTCCAAACGAAAGTGTGTTTCACCACTCCCTCCTAGGGCAACTTCAAGAGGAAACAAACCATACAGATAGAACTTAGAACTACTTTATTTTGTCAAGTTTCAAGGGGCTAGCACAAACCGTTCTTGATTTAGAGTTCCAAATTCATGTATCAATATAGGAGAAAACAGAGTGAAACCTGAAAACTCAAACTCTTATTTCAAACGAATGCTTCAGCCTAGATGAACGAAATTTGCTGAGTCAAGTGGGATTGGTGTACTGCTCATTACCCCGAAGTATCTTCAAGATTGGGTGAAAAAACATATGCTGAGATTTCAGGACACTCGTAGTATTTTGGAAGCTTGGCAACCTCTTTCAAACGAAAGTGTGTTTCGCAACTCCCTCCTAGGGAAACTTCAATAGGACACAAACCATACAGATAGAACTTAGAACTACTTTATTGTGTCAAGTTTCAAGGGGCTAGTACAAACCGTGTTTGATTTGGAGTTCCAAATTCATCTATCAATATAGGAGAAAACAGAGTGAAACCTGAAAATTCAAACTCTTATTGCAAACGAATGCTTCAGCCTAGAAGAACGAAATTTGCTGAGCCAAGTGGGATTGGTGTACTGCTCATTACCACCAAGTATCTTCAAGATTGGGTGAAAAAACATATGCTGAGATTTCAGGACACTCGTAGTATTTTGGAAGCTTGGCAACCTCTTCCAGACGAAAGTGTGTTTCACCACTCCCTCCTAGGGAAACTTCAATTGGACACAAACCATACAGATAGAACTTAGTACTACTTTATTGTGTCAAGTTTCAAGGGGCTAGCACAAACCGTGTTTGATTTGGAGTTCCAAATTCATCTATCAATATAGGAGAAAACAGAGTGAAACCTGAAAATTCAAACTCTTACTGCCAACGAATGCTTCAACCTAGAAGAACGAAATTTGCTGAACCCAGTGGGATTGGTGTACTGCTCATTATCACCAAGTATCTTCAAGATTGGGTGAAAAAACATATGCTGAGATTTCAGGACAATCCTAGCTTTTTGGAAGCTTGGCAACCCGTTTCAATCGAAAGTGTGTTTCACCACTCCCTCCTAGGGCTACTTCAAGAGGAAACAAACCATACACATAGAACTTAGAACTACTTAATTGTGTCAAGTTTCAAGAGGATCACAAAAACCGTGTTTGATTTGGAGTTCCAAATTCATGTATCAATATAGGAGAAAACAGAGTGAAACCTGAAAATTCAAACTCTTATTGCAAACGAATGCTTCAACCTAGAAGAACGAAATTTGCTGAACCCAGTGGGATTGGTGTACTGCTCATTACCACCAAGTATCTTCAAGATTGGGTGAAAAAACATATGCTGAGATTTCAGGACACTCGTAGTTTTTTGGAAGCTTGGCAACCCATTTCTAACGAAAGTGTGTTTCACCACTCCCTCCTAGGGCTACTTCAAGAGGAAACAAACCATACACATAGAACTTAGAACTACTTAATTGTGTCAAGTTTCAAGGGGCTAGCACAAACCGTGCTTGATTTAGAGTTCCAAATTCATGTATCAATATAGGAGAAAACAGAGTGAAACCTGAAAATTCAAACTCTTATTGCAAACGAATGCTTCAACCTAGAAGAACGAAATTTGCTGAGCCAAGTGGTCATGGTGTACTGCTTATTACCACCAAGTATCTTCAAGAATGGGTCAAAAAACATATGCTGAGATTTCAGGACAATCCTAGCTTTTTGGAAGCTTGGCAACCCGTTTCAAACAAAAGTGTGTTTCACCACTCCCTCCTAGGGCTACTTCAAGAGGAAACAAACCATACACATAGAACTTAGAACTACTTTATTGTGTCAAGTTTCAAGGGGCTAGCACAATCTGTGCTTGATTTAGAGTTCCAAATTCATGTATCAATATAAGAGAAAACAGAGTGAAACCTGAAAATTCAAACTCTTATTTTAAACGAATGCTTCAACCTAGAAGAACGAAATTTGCTGAGCCAAGTGGGATTGGTGTACTGCTCATTACCACCAAGTATCTTCAAGATTGGGTGAAAAAACATATGATGAGATTTCAGGACACTCGTAGTTTTTTGGAAGCTTGGCAACCCCTTTCAAACGAAAGTGTGCTTCACCACTCCCTCCTAGGGCAACTTCAAGAGGAAACAAACAGTACAGATAGAACTTAGAACTACTTTATTGTGGCAAGTTTCAAGGGGCTAGCACAAACTCTTCTTGATTTAGAGTTCCAAATTCATGTATCAATATAGGAGAAAACAGAGTAAAATCTGAAAACTCAAACTCTTATTGCAAACGAATGCTTCAGCCCTGAAGAACAAAATTTGCTGAGTCAAGTGGGATTGGTGTCCTGCTCATTACCACCAAGTATCTTCAAGATTGGGTGAAAAAACATATGCTGAGATTTCAGGACATTCGTAGTATTTTGGAAGCTTGGCAACCTCTTCCAAACGAAAGTGTGTTTCACCACTCCCTCCTAGGGAAACTTCAATTGGACACAAACCATACAGATAGAACTTAGAACTAATTTATTGTGTCAAGTTTCAAGGGGCTAGCACAAACCGTGCTTGATTTAGAGTTCCAAATTCATGTATCAATATAGGAGAATACAGAGTGAAACCTGAAAATTCAAACTCTTATTGCAAACGAATGCTTCAACCTAGAAGAAAGAAATTTGCTGAGCCAAGTGGGCGTGGTGTACTGCTCATTACCACCAAGTATCTTCAAGATTGGGTGAAAAAACATATTCTGAGATTTCAGGACACTCGTAGTATTTTGGAAGATTGGCAACCTCTTCCAAACGAAAGTGTGTTTCACCACTCCCTCCTAGGGAAACTTCAATTGGACACAAACCATACAGATAGAACTTAGAACTACTTTATTGTGTCAAGTTTCAAGGGGCTAGCACAAACCGTGTTTGATTTGGAGTTCCAAATCCATCTATCAATATAGGAGAAAACAGAGTGAAACCTGAAAATTCAACCTCTTTCTGCCAACGAATGCTTCAACCTAGAAGAACGAAATTTGCTGAACCCAGTGGGATTGGTGTACTGCTCATTATCACCAAGTATCTTCAAGATTGGGTGAAAAAACATACACTGAGATTTCAGGACACTCGTAGTTTTTTGGAAGCTTGGCAACCCGTTTGAAACGAAAGTGTGTTTCACCACTCCCTCCTAGGGCTACTTCAAGAGGAAACAAACCATACACATAGAACTGAGAACTACTTTATTGTGTCAAGTTTCAAGGGGCTAGCACAAACCGTGTTTGATTTGGAGTTCCATATTCATCTATCAATATAGGAGAAAACAGAGTGAATCCTCAAATTTCAAACTCTTACTGCCAACGAATGCTTCAACCTAGAAGAACGAAATTTGCTGAGCCAAGTGGGATTGGTGTACTGCTCCTTACTACCAAGTATCTTCAAGATTGGGTGAAAAAACATATGCTGAGATTTCAGGACACTCGTAGTATTTTGGAAGCTTGGCAACCTCTTCCAAACGAAAGTGTGTTTCACCACTCCCTCCTAGGGAAACTTCAAGAGGAAACAAACCATACAGATAGAACGTAGAACTAATTTATTGGGTCAAGTTTCAAGGTTCTAGCACAAACCGTGTTTGAGATAGAGTTCCAAATTCATGTATAAATATAGTAGAAAACAGCGTGAAACCCGAAATTTCAAAATTTTATTGAAAACGTATGCTTCAACCTAGAAGAACGAAATTTGCTTAGCCAAGTGGGATTGGTGTACTGCTCATTACCACCAAGTATATTCAAGATTGGTTGAAAAAACATATGCTGAGATTTCAGGACACTCGTAGTTTTTTGGAAGCTTGGCAACCCCTTTCAAATGAAAGTGTGCTTCACCACTCCCTCCTAGGGCAACTTCAAGAGGAAACAAACCGTACGGATACAACGTAGAACTACTTTATTGTGTCAAGTTTCAAGGGGCTAGCACAAACCGTTCTTGATTTAGAGTTCCAAATTTATGTATCAATATAGGAGAAAACAGAGTGAAACCTGAAAACTCAAACTCTTATTGCAAACGAATGCTTCAACCTAGAAGAACGAAATTTGCTGAGTCAAGTGGGATTGGTGTACTTCTCATTACCCCCAAGTATCTTCAAGATTGGGTGAAAAATATATGCTGAGATTTCAGGACACTCGTAGTATTTTGGAAGCTTGGAAACCTCTTCCAAACGAAAGTGTGTTTCACAACTCCCTCCTAGGGCTACTTCAAGAGGAAACAAACCGTACAGATAGAACTTAGAACTACTTTATTGTGTCAAGTTTCAAGGGGTTAGCACAAACCGTGCTTGATTTAGAGTTCCAAATTCATGTGTCAATATAGGAGAAAACAGAGTGAAACCTGAAAATTCAAAATCTTAATGCAAACGAATGCTCCAAACTAGAAGAATGAAATTTACTGAGCCAAGTGGGATTGGTGTACTGCTCATTACCACCAAGTATCTTCAAGATTGGGTGAAAAAACGTATGCTGAGATTTCAGGACACATGTGGTATTTTGGAAGCTTGGCAACCTCTTCCAAACAAAAGTGTGTTTCACAACTCCCTCCTAGGGAAACTTCAATTGGACACAAACCATACACATATAACTTAGAACTACTTTATTGTGTCAAGTTTCAAGGGGCTAGCACAAACCGCGTTTGATTTGGAGTTCCAAATCCATCTATCAATATAGGAGAAAACAGAGTGAAACCTGAAAATTCAATCTCTTACTGCCAACGAATGCTTCAACCTAGAAGAACGAAATTTGCTGAACCCAGTGGGATTGGTGTACTGCTCATTATCACCAAGTATCTTCAAGAATGGGTGAAAAAACATATGCTGAGATTTCAGGACACTCGTAGTATTTTAAAAGCTTAGCAACCTCTTCCAAACGAAAGTGTGTTTCACCACTCCCTTCTAGGGAAACTTCAATTGGACACAAACCATACAGATAGAACTTAGAACTACTTTATTGTGTCAAGTTTCAAGGGGCTAGCACAAACCGTGTTTGATTTGGAGTTCCAAATTCATCTATCAATATAGGAGAAAACAGAGTGAAACCTGAAAATTCAAACTCTTACTGCCAACAAATGCTTCAACCTAGAAAACGAAATTTGCTGAACCCAGTGGAATTGGTGTACTGCTCATTATCACCAAGTATCTTCAAGATTGGGTGAAAAAACATATGCTGAGATTTCAGGACACTCGTAGTTTTTTGGAAGCTTGGCAACCCGTTTCAAACGAAAGTGTGTTTCACCACTCCCTCCTATTGCGACTTCAAGAGGAAAAAATCCATACACATAGAACTTAGAACTACTTAATTGTGTCAAGTTTCAAGGGGCTAGCACAAACCGTGCTTGATTTAGAGTTCCAAATTCATGTATCAATATAGGAGAAAACACAGTGAAACCTGAAAATTCAAACTCTTATTGCAAACGAATGCTTCAACCTAGAAGAACGAAATTTGCTGAGCCAAGTGGGCTTGGTGTACTGCTCATTACCCCCAAGTATCTTCAAGATTGGGTGAAAAAACATATCCTGAGATTTCAGGACACTCGTAGTTTTTTGGAAGCTTGGCAACCCGTTTCAAATGAAAGTGTGTTTCACCACTCCCTCCTATGGCTACTTCAAGAGGAAACAAACCATACACATAGAACTTAGAACTACTTAATTGTGTCAAGTTTCAAGGGGATAGCACAAACCGTGCTTGATTTAGAGTTCCAAATTCAAGTATCAATATAGGAGAAAACAGAGTGAAACCTGAAAATTCAAACTCTTATTGCAAACGAATGCTTCAACCTAGAAGAACGAAATTTGCTGAGCCAAGTGGGCTTGTTGTACTGCTCATTAGCACCAAGTATCTTCAAGATTGGGTGAAAAAACATATGCTGAGATTTCAGGACACTCGTAGTTTTTTGGAAGCTTGGCAACCCCTTTCAAACGAAAGTGTGATTTACCACTCCCTCCTAGGGCAACTTCAAAAGGAAACAAACCGTACAGATAGAACTTAGAACTACTTTATTGTGTCAAGTTTCAAGGAGCTAGCACAAACCGTGCTTGATTAGAGTTCCAAATTCATGTATCAATATAGGAGAAAACAGAGTGAAACCTGAAAATTCAAACTCTTATTGCAAACGAATGCTTCAACCTAGAAGAACGAAATTTGCTGAGCCCAGTGGGATTGGTGTACTGCTCATTACCACCAAGTATCTTCACGACTGGGTGAAAAAACATATGCTGAGATTTCAGGACACTCGTAGTATTTTGGAAGCTTGGCAACCTCTTCCAAACGAAAGTGTGTTTCACCACTCCCTCCTAGGGAAACTTCAATTGGACACAAACCATACAGATAGAACTTAGAACTACTTTATTGTGTCAAGTTTCAAGGGGCTAGCACAAACCGTGCTTGATTTAGAGTTCCAAATTCATGTATCAATATAGGAGAAAACAGAGTGAAACCTGAAAATTCAAACTCTTATGGCAAACGAATGCTTCAACCTAGAAGAACGAAATTTGCTGAGCCAAGTGGGATTGGTGTACTGCTCATTATCACCAAGTATCTTCAAGATTGGGTGAAAAAACATATGCTGAGATTTCAGGACACTCGTAATTTTTTGGAAGCTTGGCAACCCGTTTCAAACGAAAGTGTGTTTCACCACTCCCTCCTAGGGCTACTTCAAGAGGAAACAAACCATTCACATAGAACTTAGAACTACTTTATTGTGTCAAGTTTCAAGGGGCTAGCACAAACCGTGCTTGATTTAGAGTTCCAAATTCATGTATCAATATAGGAGAAAACAGAGTGAAACATGAAAATTCAAACTCTTATTGCAAACGAATGCTTCAACCTAGAAGAACGAAATTTGCTGAGCCCAGTGGGATTGGTGTACTGCTCATTACCACCAAGTATCTTCACGACTGGGTTTAAAAACATATGCTGAGATTTCAGGACACTCGTAGTTTTTTGGAAGCTTGGCAACCTCTTCCAAACGAAAGTGTGTTTCGCAACTCCCTCCTAGGGCTACTTCAAGAGGAAACAAACCATACACATACAACCAAGAACTACTTAATTGTGTCAAGTTTCAAGGGGCTAGCACAAACCGTGCTTGATTTAGAGTTCCAAATTCATGTATCAATATAGGAGAAAACAGAGTGAAACCTGAAAATTCAAACTCTTATTGCAAACGAATGCTTCAACCTAGAAGAACGAAATTTGCTGAGCCAAGTGGGCTTGGTGTACTGCTCATTATCACCAAGTATCTTCAAGATTGGGTGAAAAAACATATGCTGAGATTTCAGGACACTTGTAGTATTTTGGAAGCTTGGCAACCTCTTCCAAACGAAAGTGTGTTTCACCACTCCCTCCTAGGGAAACTTCAATTGGACACAAACCATACAGATCGAACTTAGAACTACTTTATTGTGCCACGTTTCAAGGGGCTAGCACAAACCGTGTTTGATTTGGAGTTCCAAATTCATCTATCAATATAGGAGAAAACAGAGTGAAACCTGACAATTCAAACTCTTACTGCCAACAAATGCTTCAACCTAGAAGAACGAAATTTGCTGAACCCAGTGGGATTGGAGTACTGCTCATTGCCACCAAGTATCTTCAAGATTGGGTGAAAAAACATATGCTGAGATTTCAGGACACTCGTAGTATTTTGGAAGCTTGGTAACCTCTTCGAAACGAAAGTGTGTTTCACTACTCCCTCCTAGGGAAACTTCATTGGACACAAACCATACAGATAGAACTTCGAACTACTTTATTGTGTCAAGTTTGAAGGGGCTAGCACAAACCGTGTTTGATTTGGAGTTCCAAATACATCTATCAATATAGGAGAAAACAGAGTGAAACCTGAAAATTCAAACTCTTACTGCCAACGAATGCTTCAACGTAGAATTACTAAATTTGCTGAACCCAGTGGGATTGGTGTACTGCTCATTATCACCAAGTATCTTCAAGATTGGGTGAAAAAAACATATGCTGAGATTTCAGGACTATCCTAGCTTTTTGGAAGCTTGGCAACCCGTTTCAAACGAAAGTGTCTTTCACCACTCCCTCCTAGGGCTACTTCAAGAGGAAACCATCCATACACATACAACTAAGAACTACTTAATTGTGTCAAGTTTCAAGGGGCTAGCACAAACCGTGCTTGATTTAGAGTTCCAAATTCATGTATCAATATAGGAGAAAACAGAGTGAAACCTGAAAATTCAAACTCTTATTGCACACGAATGCTTCAACCTAGAAGAACGAAATTTGCTGAGCCAAGTGGGCTTGGTGTACTGCTCATTACCACGAAGTATCTTCAAGATTGGGTGAAAAAACATATGCTGAGATTTCAGGACACTCGTAGTATTTTGGAAGCTTGGCAACCTCTTCCAAACGAAAGTGTGTTTCACCACTCCCTCCTAGGGAAACTTCAAGAGGAAACAAACCATACAGATAGAACTCAGAACTACTTTATTGTGTCAAGTTTCAAGGGAATAGCACAAACCGTGTTTGAGTTAGAGTTCCAAATTCATGTATAAATATAGGAGAAAACAGCGTGAAACCCGAAATTTCAAACTTTTATTGAAAACGAATGCTTCAACCTAGAAGAACGAAATTTGCTTAGCCAAGTGGGATTGGTGTACTGCTCATTACCCCCAAGTATCTTCAAGATTGGATGAAAAAACATATGCTGAGATTTCAGGAAAATCCTAGCTTTTTGGAAGCTTGGCAACCCGTTTCAAACGAAAGTGTCTTTCACCACTCCCTCCTAGGGCTACTTCAAGATTAAACAAACCATACACATACAACTTAGAACTACTTAATTGTGTCAAGTTTCAAGGGGCTAGCACAAACCGTGCTTGATTTAGAGTTCCAAATTCATGTATCAATATAGGAGAAAACAGAGTGAAACCTGAAAATTCAAACTCTTATTGCAAACGAATGCTTCAACCTAGAAGAACGAAATTTGCTGAGCCAAGTGGGCTTGGTGTACTGCTCATTACCACCAAGTATCTTCAAGATTGGGTGAAAAAACATATGCTGAGATTTCAGGACACTCGTAGTATTTTGGAAGCTTGGCAACCTCTTCCAAACGAAAGTGTGTTTCACCACTCCCTCCAAGGGAAACTTCAAGAGGAAACAAACCATACAGATAGAACTCAGAACTACTTTATTGTGTCAAGTTTCAAGGGAATAGCACAAACCGTGTTTGAGTTAGAGTTCCAAATTCATGTATAAATATAGGAGAAAACAGCGTGAAAACCTGAAATTTCAAACTTTTATTGAAAACGAATGCTTCAACCTAGAAGAACGAAATTTGCTTAGCCAAGTGGGATTGGTGTACTGCTCATTACCACCAAGTATCTTCAAGATTGGGTGAAAAAACATATGCTGAGATTTCAGGACACTCGTAGTTTTTTGGAAGCTTGGCAACCCGTTTCAAACGAAAGTGTATTTCACAACTCTCTCCTAGGGCTACTTCAAGAGGAAACAAACCATTCACATAGAACTTAGAACTACTTTATTGTGTCAAGTTTCAAGCGGCTAGCACAAACCGTGCTTGATTTAGAGTTCCAAATTCATGTATCAATATAGGAGAAAACAGAGTGAAACCTGAAAATTCAAACTCTTATTGCAAACGAATGCTTCAACCTAGAAGAAAGAAATTTGCTGAGCCAAGTGGGAGTGGTGTACTGCTCATTACTACCAAGTATCTTCAAGATTGGTTGAAAAAACATATGCTGAGATTTCAGGACACTCATAGTATTTTAAAAGCTTAGCAACCTCTTCCAAACGAAAGTGTGTTTCACCACTCCCTTCTAGGGAAACTTCAATTGGACACAAACCATACAGATAGAACTTAGAACTACTTTATTGTGTCAAGTTTCAAGGGGCTAGCACAAACCGTGTTTGATTTGGAGTTCCAAATTCATCTATCAATATAGGAGAAAACAGAGTGAAACCTGAAAATTCAAACTCTTACTGCCAACAAATGCTTCAACCTAGAAGAACGAAATTTGCTGAACCCAGTGGAATTGGTGTACTGCTCATTATCACCAAGTATCTTCAAGATTGGGTGAAAAAACATATGCTGAGATTTCAGGACACTCGTAGTTTTTTGGAAGCTTGGCAACCCGTTTCAAACGAAAGTGTGTTTCACCACTCCCTCCTATTGCGACTTCAAGAGGAAAAAAACCATACACATAGAACTTAGAACTACTTAATTGTGTCAAGTTTCAAGGGGCTAGCACAAACCGTGCTTGATTTAGAGTTCCAAATTCATGTATCAATATAGGAGAAAACACAGTGAAACCTGAAAATTCAAACTCTTATTGCAAACGAATGCTTCAACCTAGAAGAACGAAATTTGCTGAGCCAAGTGGGCTTGGTGTACTGCTCATTACCCCCAAGTATCTTCAAGATTGGGTGAAAAAACATATGCTGAGATTTCAGGACACTCGTAGTTTTTTGGAAGCTTGGCAACCCGTTTCAAATGAAAGTGTGTTTCACCACTCCCTCCTATGGCTACTTCAAGAGGAAACAAACCATACACATAGAACTTAGAATTACTTAATTGTGTCAAGTTTCAAGGGGCTAGCACAAACCGTGCTTGATTTAGAGTTCCAAATTCAAGTATCAATATAGGAGAAAACAGAGTGAAACCTGAAAATTCAAACTCTTATTGCAAACGAATGCTTCAACCTAGAAGAACGAAATTTGCTGAGCCAAGTGGGCTAGGTGTACTGCTCATTAGCACCAAGTATCTTCAAGATTGGGTGAAAAAACATATGCTGAGATTTCAGGACACTCGTAGTATTTTGGAAGCTTGGCAACCTCTTCCAAACAAAAGTGTGTTTCACCACTCCCTCCTAGGGAAACTTCAAGAGGAAACAAACCATACAGATAGAACCCAGAACTACTTTATT
Organism: Callospermophilus lateralis; assembly: GCF_048772815.1. Taxonomy (NCBI): domain Eukaryota; kingdom Metazoa; phylum Chordata; class Mammalia; order Rodentia; family Sciuridae; genus Callospermophilus; species Callospermophilus lateralis. Next base: position 44,253 of record NW_027515433.1, read on the forward strand.
GTGTCAAGTTTCAAGGGGCTAGCACAAACCGTTCTTGATTTAGAGTGCCATATTCATGTATCAATATAGGAGAAAACAGAGTGAAACCTGAAACTCAAACTCTTATTGCAAACGAATGCTTCAACCTAGAAGAACGAAATTTGCTGAGTCAAGTGGGATTGTGCTACTGCTCATTATCCCCAAGTATCTTCAAGATTGGGTGAAAAAACATATGCTGAGATTTCAGGAATCTCGTAGTATTTTGGAAGCTTGGCAACCTCTTCCAAACGAAAGTGTGTTTCGCAACTCCCTCCTAGGGAAACGTCAATAGGACACAATCCATACAGATAGAACTTAGAACTACTTTATTGTGTCAAGTATCTGGTGCTAGCACAAACCGTGCTTGATTTAGAGTTCCAAATTCATGTATCAATATAGGAGAAAACAGAGTGAAACCTGAAAATTCAAACTCTTATTGCAAACGAATGCTTCAACCTAGAAGAACGAAATTTGCTGAACCCAGTGGGATTGGTGTACTGCTCATTATCACCAAGTATCTTCAAGATTGGGTGAAAAAACATATGCTGAGATTTCAGGACACTCGTAGCTTTTTGGAAGCTTGGCAACCCGTTTCAAACGAAAGTGTGTTTCACCACTCCTTCCTAGGGCTACTTCAAGAGGAAAAAAACCATACAGATAGAACTTAGAACTACTTTATTCTGTCAAGTTCCAAGGGGCTAGCACAAACCGTGCTTGATTTAGAGTTCCAAATTCATGTATCAATATAGGAGAAAACAGAGTGAAACCTGAAAATTCAAACTCTTATTGCAAACGAATGCTTCAACCTAGAAGAACGAAATTTGCTGAGTCAAGTGGGATTGGGGTACTGCTCATTACCCCGAAGTATCTTCAAGATTGGGTGAAAAAACATATGCTGCGATTTCAGGACACACGTAGTATTTTGGAAGCTTGGCAACCTCTTCCAAACGAAAGTGTGTTTCGCAACTCCCTCCTAGGGAAACGTCAATAGGACACAAACCATACAGATAGAACTTAGAACTACGTTATTGTGTCAAGTATCAAGGGGCTAGCACAAACCGTGCTTGATTTAGAGTTCCAAATTCATGTATCAATATAGGAGAAAACAGAGTGAAACCTGAAAATTCAAACTCTTATTGGAAACGAATGCTTCAACCTAGAAGAACGAAATTTGCTGAACCCAGTGGGATTGGTGTAGTGCTCATTATCACCAAGTATCTTCAAGATTGGGTGAAAAAACATATGCTGAGATTTCAGGACACTCGTTGTTTTTTGGAAGCTTTGCAACCCCTTTCAAACGAAAGTGTGCTTCACCACTCCCTCCTACAGCAACTTCAAGAGGAAACAAACTGAACAGATAGAACTTAGAACTACTTTATTGTGTCAAGTTTCAAGGGGCTAGCACAAACCGTTCTTGATTCAGAGTTCCAAATTCATGTATCAATATAGGAGAAAACAGAGGGAAACCTGAAACCTCAAACTCTTATTGCAAACGAATGCTTCAACCTAGAAGAACGAAATTTGCTGAGTCAAGTGGGATTGGTGTACTGCTCATTACCCCCAAGTATGTTCAAGATATGGTGAAAAACATATGCTGAGATTTCAGGACACTCGTAGTATTTTGGAAGCTTGGCAACCTCTTCCAAACAAAAGTGTGTTTCACAGCTCCCTCCTAGGGCTACGTCAAGAGGAAACAAACCATACAGATAGAACTTAGAACTACTTTATTGTGTCAAGTTTCAAGAGGCTAGCACAAACCGTACTTGATTTAGAGTTCCAAATTCATGTATCAATATAGGAGAAAACAGAGTGAAACCTGAAAATTCAAACACTTATTGCAAACGAATGCTTCAACCTAGAAGAACGAAATTTGCTGAGCCAAGTGGGCTTGGTGTACTGCTCATTATCACCAAGTATCTTCAAGATTGGGTGAAAAAACATATGCTGAGATTTCAGGACACTCGTAGCTTTTGGGAAGCTTGGCAACCCGTTTCAAACGAAAGTGTGTTTCACCACTCCTTCCTAGGGCTACTTCAAGAGGAAACAAACCATACAGATAGAACTTAGAACTACTTTATTGTGTCAAGTTCCAAGGGGCTAGCACAAACCGTGCTTGATTTAGAGTTCCAAATTCATGTATCAATATAGGAGAAAACAGAGTGAAACCTGAAAATTCAAACTCTTATTGCAAACGAATGCTTCAACCTAGAAGAACGAAATTTGCTGAGCCAAGTGGGATTCGTGTACTGCTCATTACCACCAAGTATCTTCAAGATTGGGTGAAAAAACATATGCTGAGATTTCAGGACACTCGTAGTATTTTGGAAGCTTGGCAACCTCTTCCAAACGAAAGTGTGTTTCACCACTCCCTCCTAGGGAAACTTCAAGAGGAAACAAACCATACAGATAGAACTTAGAACTACTTTATTGTGTCAAGTTTCAAGGGGCTAGCACAAACCGTGTTTGAGTTAGAGTTCCAAATTCATGTATAAATATAGGAGAAAACAGCGTGAAACCCGAAATTTCAAACTTTTATTGAAAACGAATGCTTCAACCTAGAAGAACGAAATTTGCTTAGCCATGTGGGATTGGTGTACTGCTCATTCCCACCAAGTATCTTCAAGATTGTGTGAAAAAACATATGCTGAGATTTCAGGACACTCGTAGTTTTTTGGAAGCTTCGCAACCCTTTTCATACGAAAGTGTGCTTCACCACTCCCTCCTAGGGCAACTTCAATAGGACACAAACCGTACAGATAGAACTTAGAACTACTTTATTGTGTAAAGTATCAAGGGGCTAGCACAAACCGTGCTTGATTTAGAGTTCCAAATTCATGTATCAATATAGGAGAAAACAGAGTGAAACCTGAAAATTCAAACACTTATTGCAAACGAATGCTTCAACCTAGAAGAACGAAATTTGCTGAGTCAAGTGGGATTGGGGTACTGCTCATTACCCCCAAGTATCTTCAAGATTGGGTGAAAAAACACATGCTGAGATTTCAGGACACTCGTAGTATTTGGAAAGCTTGGCAACCTCTTCCAAACGAAAGTGTGTTTCACGCTGTTTTCTCCTATATTTATACATGAATTTGGAACTCTAACTCAAACACGGTTTGTGCTAGCCCCTTGAAACAAGAGGCTAGCACAAACCGTACTAGATTTAGAGTTCCAAATTCATGTATCAATATAGGAGAAAACAGAGTGAAACCTGAAAATTCAAACTCTTATTGCAAACGAATGCTTCAACCTAGAAGAACGAAATTTGCTGAGCCAAGTGGGCTTGGTGTACTGCTCATTACCACCAAGTATCTTCAAGATTGGGTGAAAAAACATATGCTGAGATTTCAGGACACTCGTAGTATTTTGGAAGCTTGGCAACCTCTTCCAAACGAAAGTGTGTTTCACCACTCCCTCCTAGGGAAACTTCAATTGGACACAAACCATACAGATAGAACTTAGAACTACTTTATTGTGTCAAGTTTCAAGGGCCAGCACAAACCGTGTTTGATTTGGAGTTCCAAATTCATCTATCAATTTAGGAGAAAACAGAGTGAAACCTGAAAATTCAAACTCTTACTGCCAAAGAATGCTTCAACCAAGAAGAACGAAATTTGCTGAACCCAGTGGGATTGGTGTACTGCTCATAATCACCAAGTATCTTCAAGATTGGGTGAAAAAACATATGCTGAGATTTCAGGACACTCGTAGCTTTTTGGAAGCTTGGCAACCCGTTTCAAACGAAAGTGAGTTTCACCACTCCTTCCTAGGGCTACTTCAAGAGGAAACAAACCATACAGATAGAACTTAGAACTACTTTATTGTGTCAAGTTCCAAGGGGCTAGCACAAACCGTGCTTGATTTAGAGTTCCAAATTCATGTATCAATATAGGAGAAAACAGAGTGAAACCTGAAAATTCAAACTCTTATTGCAAACGAATGCTTCAACCTAGAAGAACGAAATTTGCTGAGCCAAGTGGGATTGGTGTACTGCTCATTACCACGAAGTATCTTCAAGATTGGGTGAAAAAACATATGCTGAGATTTCAGGACACTCGTAGCTTTTTGGAAGCTTGGCAACCCGTTTCAAACGAAAGTGTGTTTCACCACTCCTTCCTAGGGCTACTTCAAGAGGAAACAAACCATAGAGATAGAACTTAGAACTACTTTATTGTGTCAAGTTCCAAGGGGCTAGCACAAACCGTGCTTGATTTAGAGTTCCAAATTCATGTATCAATATAGGAGAAAACAGAGTGAAACCTGAAAATTTAAACTCTTACTGCCAACGAATGCTTCAACCTAGAAGAACGAAATTTGCTGAGTCAAGTGGGATTGGGGTACTGCTCATTACTACCAAGTATCTTCAAGATTGGGTGAAAAAACATATGCTGCGATTTCAGGACACTCGTAGTATTTTGGAAGCTTGGCAACCTCTTCCAAACGAAAGTGTGTTTCGCAACTCCCTCATAGGGAAACGTCAATAGGACACAAACCATACAGATAGAACTTAGAACTACTTTATTGTGTCAAGTTTCAAGGGGCTAGCACAAACCGTTCTTGATTTAGAGTTCCAAATTCATGTATCAATATAGGAGAAAACAGAGTGAAACCTGAAAACTCAAACTCTTATTGGAAACGAATGCTTCAACCTAGAAGAACGAAATTTGCTGAGTCAAGTGGGATTGGTGTACTGCTCATTACCCCCAAGTATCTTCAAGATTGGGTGAAAAACATATGCTGAGATTTCAGGACACTCGTAGTATTTTGGAAGCTTGGCAACCTCTTCCAAACGAAAGTGTGTTTCACAACTCCCTCCTAGGGCTACTTCAAGAGGAAACAAACCATACAGATAGAACTTAGAACTACTTTATTGTGTCAAGTTTCAAGGGGCTAGCACAAACCGTTCTTGATTTAGAGTTCCAAATTCATGTATCAATATAGGAGAAAACAGAGTGAAACCTGATAATTCAAACTCTTATTGCAAACGAATGCTTCAACCTAGAAGAACGAAATTTGCTGAGCCAAGTGGGCTTGGTGTACTGCTCATTACCTCCAAGTATCTTCAAGATTGGGTGAAAAAACATATGCTGAGATTTCAGGACACTCGTAGTATTTTGGAAGCTTGGCAACTTCTTCCAAACTAAAGTGTGTTTCACCACTCCCTCCTAGGGAAACTTCAATTGGACACAAACCATACAGATAGAACTTAGAACTACTTTATTGTGTCACGTTTCAAGGGGCTAGCACAAACCGTGTTTGATTTGGAGTTCCAAATTCATCTATCAATATAGGAGAAAACAGAGTGAAACCTGAAAATTCAAACTCTTACTGCCAACGAATGCTTCAACCAAGAAGAACGAAATTTGCTGAACCCAGTGGGATTGGTGTACTGCTCATAATCACCAAGTATCTTCAAGATTGGGTGAAAAAACATATGCTGAGATTTCAGGACACTCGTAGCTTTTTGGAAGCTTAGCAACCCGTTTCAAACGAAAGTGTGTTTCACCACTTCTTCCTAGAGCTACATCAAGAGGAAACAAACCATACAGATAGAACTTAGAACTACTTTATTGTGTCAAGTTCCAAGGGGCTGGCACAAACCGTGCTTGATTTAGAGTTCCAAATTCATCTATCAATATAGGAGAAAACAGAGTGAAACCTGAAAATTCAAACACTTACTGCCAACGAATGCTTCAACCAAGAAGAACGAAATTTGCTGAACCCAGTGGGATTGGTGTACTGCTCATTATCACCAAGTATCTTCAAGATTGGGTGAAAAAACATATGCTGAGATTTCAGGACACTCGTAGCTTTTTGGAAGCTTGGCAACCTCTTCCAAACGAAAGTGTGTTTCACCACTCAATCCTAGGGAAACTTCAAGAGGAAACAAACCATACAGATAGAACTTAGAAGTACTTTATTGTGTCAAGTTTCAAGGGGCTAGCACAAACCGTGTTTGATTTTGAGTTCCAAATTCATCTATCAATATACGAGAAAACAGAGTGAAACCTCAAAATTCAAACTCTTACTGCCAACGAATGCTTCAACCTAGAAGAACGAAATTTGCTGAGCCAAGTGGGATAGGTGTACTGCTCCTTACTACCAAGTATCTTCAAGATTGGGTGAAAAAACATATGCTGAGATTTCAGGACACTCGTAGTATTTTGGAAGCTTGGCAACCTCTTCCAAAGGAAAGTGTGTTTCACCACTCCCTCCTAGGGAAACTTCAAGAGGAAACAAACCAAACAGATAGAACTTAGAACTAATTTATTGTGTCAAGTTTCAAGGGGCTAGCACAAACCGTGTTTGAGTTAGAGTTCCAAATTCATGTATAAATATAGGAGAAAACAGCGTGAAACCCAATATTTCAAAATTTTATTGCAAACGAGTGCTTCAACCTAGAAGAACGAAATTTGCTTAGCCAAGTGGGATTGGTGTACTGCTCATTACAACCAATATCTTCAAGATTGGGTGAAAAAACATATGCTGAGATTTCAGGACACTCGTAGTTTTTTGGAAGCTTGGCAACCCCTTTCAAATGAAAGTGTGCTTCACCACTCCCTCCTAGGGCAACTTCAAGAGGAAACAAACCGTACAGATAGAACTTAGAACTACTTTATTGTGTCAAGTTTCACGGGGCTAGCACAAACCATTCTTGATTTAGAGTTCCAAATTCATGTATCAATATAGGAGAAAACAGAGTGAAACCTGAAAACTCAAACTCTTATTGCAAACGAATGCTTCAACCTAGAACAAAGAAATTTGCTGAGTCAAGTGGGATTGGTGTACTGCTCATTACCCCCAAGTATCTTCAAGATTGGGTGAAAAAACGTATGCTGAGATTTCAGGACACTTGTAGTATTTTAGAAGCTTGGCAACCTCTTCCAAACGAAAGTGTTTTTCACAACTCCCTCTTAGGGAAACTTCAATTGGACACAAACCATACACATAGAATTTAGAACTACTTTATTGTTTCAAGTTTCAAGGGGCTAGCACAAACCGTGTTTGATTTGGAGTTCCAAATCTATCTATCAATATAGGAGAAAACAGAGTGAAACCTGAAAATTCAAACTCTTACTGCCAACGAATGCTTCAACCTAGAAAAACGAAATTTGCTGAACCCAGTGGGATTGGTGTACTGCTCATTATCACCAAGTATCTTCAAGAATGGGTGAAAAAACATATGCTGAGATTTCAGGACACTCGTAGATTTTTGGAAGCTTGGCAACCCGTTTCAAACGAAAGTGTGTTTCACCACTCCCTCCTATTGAAACTTCAAGAGGAAACAAACCATTCGGATAGAACTTAGAACTACTTTATTGTGTCAAGTTTCAAGGGGCTAGCACAATCCGTGCTTGATTTAGAGTTCCAAATTCATGTATCAATATAAGAGAAAACAGAGTTGAAACCTGAAAATTCAAACTCTTATTGGAAACGAATGCTTCAACCTAGAAGAACGAAATTTGCTGAGCCAAGTAGGATTGGTGTACTGCTCATTACCACCAAGTATCTTCAAGATTGGGTGAAAAAACATATGCTGAGATTTCAGGACACTCTTAGTTTTTTGGAAGCTTGGCAACACTTTTCAAACGAAAGTGTGCTTCACCACTCCCTCCTAGGGAAACTTCAAGAGGAAACAAACCAAACAGATAGAATTTAGAACTACTTTATTGTGTCAAGTTTCAAGGGGCTAGCACAAACCGTGTTTGATTTGGAGTTCCAAATTCTTCTATCAATATAGGAGAAAACAGAGTGAAACCTGAAAATTCAAACTCTTACTGCCAACGAATGCTTCAACCTAGAAGAACGAAATTTGCTGAACCCAGTGGGATTGGTGTACTTCTCATTACCCCCAAGTATCTTCAAGATTGGGTGAAAAAACATATGCTTAGATTTCAGGACACTCGTAGTATTTTGGAAGCTTGGCAACCCCTTTCAATCGAAAGTGTGCTTCACCACTCCCTCCTAGGGCAACTTCAAGAGGAAACAAACCGTACAGATAGAACTTAGAACTACTTTATTGTGTCAAGTTTCAAGGGGCTAGCACAAACCGTGTTTGAGTTAGAGTTCCAAATTCATGTATAAATATAGGAGAAAACAGCGTGAAACCCGAAATTTCAAAATTTTATTGAAAACGAATGCTTAAACCTAGAAGAACGAAATTTGCTTAGCCAAGTGGGATTGGTGTACTGCTCATTACCACCAAGTATCTTCAAGATTGGGTGAAAAAACACATGCTGAGATTTCAGGACACTCGTAGTTTTTTGGAAGCTTGGCAACCCCTTTCAAACGAAAGTGCGCTTCACCACTCCCTCCTAGGGCAACTTCAAGAGGAATCAAACCGTACAGATAGAACTTAGAACTACTTTATTGTGTCAAGTTTCAAGGGGCTTGCACAAACTGTTCTTGATTTAGAGTTCCAAATTCATTTATCAATATACGAGAAAACAGAGTGAAACCTGAAAATTCAAACTCTTATTGCACACGAATGCTTCAACCTAGAAGAACGAAATTTGCTAAGCCAAGTGGGATTATTGTACTGCTCACTACCACCAAGGATCTTCAAGATTGGGAATAAAAACATATGCTGAGATTTCAGGACACTCATAGTATTTTGGAAGCTTGGCAACCTCTTTCAAAAGAAAGTGTGTTTCACCACTCCCTCCTAAGGCAACTTCAAGAGGAAACAAACCGAACAGATAGAACTTAGAACTACTTTATTGTGTCAAGTTTCAAGGGGCTAGCACAAACCGTGTTTGATTTGGAGTTCCAAATTCATCTATCAATATAGGAGAAAACAGAGTGAAACCTGAAAATTCAAACTCTTACTGCCAACGAATGCTTCAACCTAGAAGAACGAAATTTGCTGAACCCAGTGGGATTGGTGTACTGCTCATTATCACCAAGTATCTTCAAGAATGGGTGAAAAAACATATGCTGAGATTTCAGGACACTCGTAGTATTTTGGAAGCTTGGCAACCCGTTTCAAACGAAAGTGTCTTTCACCACTCCCTCCTAGGGCTACTTCAAGAGGAAACAAACCATACACATAGAACTTAGAACTACTTTATTGTGTCAAGTTTCAAGGGGCTAGCACAAACCGTGCTTGATTTAGAGTTCCAAATTCATGTATCAATATAGGAGAAAACAGAGTGAAACCTGAAAATTCAAACTCTTATTGCACACGAATGCTTCAACCTAGAAGAACGAAATTTGCTGAGCCAAGTGGGCTTGGTGTACTGCTCAACCACCAAATATCTTCATGATTGGGTGAAAAAACATATGCTGAGAATTCAGGACACTCGTAGTTTTTTGGAAGCTTGGCAACCCCTTTCAAATGAAAGTGTGCTTCACCACTCCCTCCTAGGGCAACTTCAAGAGGAAACAAACCGTACAGATAGAACTTAGAACTACTTTATTGTGTCAAGTTTCACGGGGCTAGCACAAACCGTACTTGATTTAGAGTTCCAAAGTCATGTATCAATATAGGAGAAAACAGAGTGAAACCTGATAACTCAAACTCTTATTGCAAACGAATGCTTCAACCTAGAAGAACGAAATTTGCTGAGTCAAATGGGATTGGTGTACTGCTCATTACCCCCAAGTATCTTCAAGATTGGGTGAAAAAACATATGCTGAGATTTCAGGACACTCGTAGTATTTTGGAAGCTTGGCACCCTTTCCAAAGGAAAATGTGTTTCACCACTCCCTCCTAGGGAAACTTCAAGAGGAAACAAACCATACAGATAGAACTTAGAACTAATTTATTGGGTCAAGTTTCAAGCGGCTAGCACAAACCGTGTTTGAGTTAGAGTTCCAAATTCATGTATAAATATAGGAGAAAACAGTGTGAAACCCGAAATTTCAAAATTTTATTGAAAACGAATGCTTCAACCTAGAAGAACGAAATTTGCTTAGCCAAGTGGGATTGGTGTACTGCTCATTACCACCAAGTATCTTCAAGATTGGGTGAAAAAACATATGCTGAGATTTCAGGACACTCGTAGTTTTTTGGAAGCTTGGCAACCCCTTTCAAATGAAAGTGTGCTTCACCACTCCCTCCTAGGGCAACTTCAAGAGGAAACAAACCGTACAGATAGAACTTAGAACTACTTTATTGTGTCAAGTTTCACGGGGCTAGCACAAACCGTTCTTGATTTAGAGTTCCAAATTCATGTATCAATATAGGAGAAAACAGAGTGAAACCTGATAACTCAAACTCTTATTGCAAACGAATGCTTCAACCTAGAAGAACGAAATTTGCTGAGTCAAATGGGATTGGTGTACTGCTCATTACCCCCAAGTATCTTCAAGATTGGGTGAAAAAACATATGCTGAGATTTCAGGACACTCGTAGTATTTTGGAAGCTTGGCAACCTCTTCCAAACGAAAGTGTGTTTCACCACTCCCTCCTAGGGAAACTTCAATTGGACACAAACCATACAGATAGAACTTAGAACTACTTTATTGTATCAAGTTTCAAGGGGATAGCACAAACCGTGTTTGATTTGGAGTTCCAAATTCATCTATCAATATAAGAGAAAACAGAGTGAAACCTCAAATTTCAAACTCTTACTGCCAACGAATGCTTCAACCTTGAAGAACGAAATTTGCTGAGCCAAGTGGGATTGGTGTACTGCTCCTTACTACCAAGTATCTTCAACATTGGGTGAAAAAACATATGCTGAGATTTCAGGACACTCGTAGTATTTTGGAAGCTTGGAAACCTCTTCCAAACGAAAGTTTGTTTCACCACTCCCTCCTAGAGAAACTTCAAGAGGAAACAAACCGTACAGATAGAACTTAGAACTAATTTATTGTGTCAAGTTTCAAGGGGCTAGCACAAACTGTGTTTGAGTTAGAGTTTCAAATTCATGTATAAATATAGGAGAAAACAGCGTGAAACCCGAAATTTCAAAATTTTATTGAAAACGAATGCTTCAACCTAGAAGAACGAAATTTGCTTAGCCAAGTGGGATTGGTGTACTGCTCATTACCACCAAGTATATTCAAGATTGGGTGAAAAAACATATGCTGAGATTTCAGGACACTCGTAGTTTTTTGGAGGCTTGGCAACCCCTTTCAAATGAAAGTGTGCTTCACCACTCCCTCCTAAGGCAACTTCAAGAGGAAACAAACCATACAGATAGAACTTAGAACTACATTATTGTGTCAAGTTTCAAGGGGCTAGCACAAACCGTGTTTGATTTGGAGTTCCAAATTCATCTATCAATATAGGAGAAAACAGAGTGAAACCTGAAAATTCAAACTCTTACTGCCAACGAATCCTTCAACCTAGAAGAACGAAATTTGCTGAACCCAGTGGGATTGGTGTACTGCTCATTATCACCAAGTATCTTCAAGAATGGGTGAAAAAACATATGCTGAGATTTCAGGACACTCGTAGTTTTTTGGATGCTTGCCAACCCGTTTCAAACGAAAGTGTGTTTCATCACTCCCTCCTAGGGCTACTTCAAGAGGAAACAAACCATACACATAGAACTTAGAACTTCTTTATTGTGTCAAGTTTCAAGGGGCTAGCACAAACCGTGCTTGATTTAGAGTTCCATATTCATGTATCAATAGAGGAGAAAACAGAGTGAAACCTGAGAATTCAAACTCTTATTGCACACGAATGCTACAACCTAGAAGAACGAAATTTGCTGCGCCAAGTGGGATTGGTGTACTGCTCATTACCACCAAGGATATTCAAGATTGGGTAAAAAAACATATGCTGAGATTTCAGGACACTCGTAGTATTTTGGAAGCTTGGCAACCTCTTCCAAACGAAAGTGTGTTTCACCACTCCCTCCGAAGGCAACTTCAAGAGGAAACAAACCATACAGATAGAACGTAGAACTACTTTATTGTGTCAAGTTTCAAGGGGCTAGCACAAACCGTTCTTGAGTTAGAGTTCCAAATTCATGTATCAATATAGGAGAAAACAGAGTGAAACCTGAAAATTCAAACTCTTATTGCAAACGAATGCTTCAACCTAGAAGAACGAAATATGCTGAGCCAAGTATGCTTGGTGTACTGCTCATTACCACCAAGTATCTTCAAGATTGGGTGAAAAAACTTTTGCTGAGATTTCAGGACACTCGTAGTATTTTGGAAGCTTGGCAACCTCTTCCAAACGAAAGTGTGTTTCACCACTCCCTCCTAGGGAAACTTCAATTCGACACAAACCATACGAATTGAACTTAGAACTACTTTATTGTGTCAAGTTTCAAGGGGCTAGCACAAACCGTTCTTGATTTAGAGTTCCAAATTCATCTATCAATATAGGAGAAAACAGAGTGAAACCTGAAAATTCAAACTCTTATTACAAACGAATGCTTCAACCTGGAAGAACGAAATTTGCTGAGCCAAGTGGGCTTGGTGTACTCCTCATTATCACCAAGTATATTCAAGATTGGGTGAAAAAACATATGCTGAGATTTCAGGACACTCGTAGTTTTTTCGAAGCTTGGCAACCCCTTTCAAACGAACGTGTGCTTCACCACTCCCTCCAAGGGCAACTTCAAGAGGAAACAAACCGTACAGATCGAATTTAGAACTACTTTATTGTGTCAAGTTTCAAAGGGCTAGCACAAACCGTTCTTGATTTAGAGTTCCAAATTCATGTATCAATATAGGAGAAAACACAGTGAAACCTGAATACTCAATCTCTTATTGCAAACGAATGCTTCAACCTAGAAGAACGTAATTTGCTGAGTCAAGTGGGATTGGTTTACTGCTCATTACCCGAAGTATCTTCAAGATTGGGTGAAAAAACATATGCTGAGATTTCAGGTCACTCGTAGTTTTTTGGAAGCTTGGCAACCCGTTTTAAACGAAAGTGTGTTTCACCACTCCCTCCTAGGGCTACTTCAAGAGGAAACAAACCATACACATAGAACTTAGAACTACTTAATTGTGTCAAGTTTCAAGGGGCTAGCACAAACCGTGCTTGATTTAGAGTTCCAAATTCATGTATCAATATAGGAGAAAACAGAGGGAAACCTGAAAATTCAAACTCTTATTACAAACGAATGCTTTAACCTGGAAGTACGAAATTTGCTGAGCCAAGTGGGCTTGGTGTACTGCTCATTACCACCAAGTATCTTCAAGATTGGGTGAAAAAACAAAACATATGCTGAGATATCAGGACACTCGTAGTATTTTATAAGCTTGGCAACCTCTTCCAAACGAAAGTGTGTTTCACCACTCCCTCATAGGGAAACTTCAAGAGGAAACAAACCATACAGATAGAACTTAGAACTACTTTATTGTGTCAAGTTTCAAGGGGCTACCACAAACCGTGTTTGAGTTAGAGTTCGAAATTCATGTATAAATATAGGAGAAAACAGCGTGAAACCCGAAATTTCAAACTTTTATTGAAAACGAATGCTTCAACCTAGAAAAAGGAAATTTGCTTAGCCAAGTGGGAATGGTGTACTGCTCCTTACCACCAAGTATCTTCAAGATTGGGTGAAAAAACATATGCTGAGATTGCAGGACACTCGTAGTATTTTGGAAGCTTGGCAACCTCTTCCAAACGAAAGTGTGTTCCACCACTCCCTCCTAGGGAAGCTTCAATTGGACATAAACCATACAGATAGAACTTAGAACTACTTTATTGTGTCAAGTTTCAAGGGGCTAGCAGAAACCGTGTTTGATTAGGAGTTCCAAATTCATCTATCAATATAGGAGAAAACAGTGTGAAACCTGAAAATTCAAACTCTTACTGCCAACGAATGCTTCAACCTAGAAGAACGAAATTTGCTGAACCCAGTGGGATTGGTGTACTGCTCCTTATCACCAAGTATCTTCAAGATTGGGTGAAAAAACAGATGCTGAGATTTCAGTACAATCCTAGCTTTTTGGAAGCTTGGCAACCCGGTTCAAACGAAAGTGTGTTTCACCACTCCCTCCTAGGGCTACTTCAAGAGGAAACAAACCATACACATAGAACGTAGAACTACTTAATTGTGTCAAGTTTCAAGAGGCTAGCACAAACCGTGCTTGATTTAGAGTTCCAAATTCATGTATCAATATAGGAGAAAACAGAGTGAAACCTGAAAATTCAAACTCTTATTGCAAACGAATGCTTCAACCTAGAAGAACGAAATTTGCTGAGCCAAGTGGGCTTGGTTTACTGCTCATTACCACCAAGTATCTTCAAGATTGGGTGAAAAAACATATGCTGAGATTTCAGGACACTCGCAGTATTTTGGAAGCTTGGCAACCTCTTCCAAACGAAAGTGTGTTTCACCACTCCCTCCTAGGGAAACTTCAATTGGACACAAACCATACGGATAGAACTTAGAACTATTTTATTGTGTCAAGTTTCAAGGGGCTAGCACAAACCGTGTTTGATTTGGAGTTCCAAATTCATCTATCAATATAGGAGAAAACAGACTGAAACCTGAAAAATCAAACTCTTAATGCCAACGAATGATTCAACCTAGAAGAACGAAATTTGCTGAACCCAGTGGGATTGGTGTACTGCTCATTATCACCAAGTATCTTCAAGATTGGTTGAAAAAACATATGCTGATATTTCAGGACACTCGTAGTTTTTTGGAAGCTTGACAACCCGTTTCAAACGAAAGTGTGTTTCACCACTCCCTCCTAGGGCTACTTCAAGAGGAAACAAACCATTCACATAGAACTTAGAACTACTTTATTGTGTCAAGTTTCAAGGGGCTAGCACAAACCGTGCTTGATTTAGAGTTCCAAATTCATGTATCAATATAGGAGAAAACAGAGTGAAACCTGATAATTCAAACTCTTATTGCAAACGAATGCTTCAACCTAGAAGAACGAAATTTGCTGAGCCAAGTGGGCTTGGTGCACTGCTCATTACCACCAAGTATCTTCAAGATTGGGTGAAAAAACATATGCTGAGATTTCAGGACACTCGTAGTATTTTGGAAGCTTGGCAACCTCTTCCAAACGAAAGTGTGCTTCACCACTCACTCCTAGGGCAACTTCACGAGGAAACAAACCGTACAGATAGAATTTAGAACTACTTTATTGTGTCAAGTTTCAAAGGGCTAGCACAAACCGTGCTTGATTTAGAGTTCCAAATTCATGTATCAATATAGGAGAAAACAGAGTGAAACCTGAAAACTCAAACTCTTATTGCAAACGAATGCTTCAACCTAGAAGAACGAAATTTGCTGAGTCAAGTGGGATTGGTGTACTGCTCATTACCCCCAAGTATCTTCAAGATTGGGTGAAAAAACATATGCTGAGATTTCAGGACACTCGTAGTATTTTGGAAGCTTGTCAACCTCTTCCAAACGAAAGTGTATTTCACCACTCCCTCCTAGGGAAACTTCAATTGGACACAAACCATACAGAGAGAACTTAGAACTACTTTATTGTGTCAAGTTTCAAGGGGCTAGAACAAACCGTGTTTGATTTGGAGTTCCAAATTCATCTATCAATATAAGAGAAAACAGAGTGAAACCTGAAAATTCAAACTCTTACTGCCAACGAATGCTTCAACCTAGAAGAACGAAATTTGCTGAACCCAGTGGGATTGGTGTACTGCTCTTTATCACCAAGTATCTTCAAGATTGGGTGAAAAAACATATGCTGAGATTTCAGGACACTCGTAGTATTTTGGAAGCTTGGCAACCTCTTCCAAACGAAAGTGTGCTTCACCACTCCCTCCTAGGGAAACTTCAATTGGACACAAACCATACAGATAGAACTTAGAATTACTTTATTGTGTCAAGTTTCAAGAGGCTAGCACAAACCGTGTTTGATTTGGAGTTCCAAATTCATCTATCAATATAGGAGAAAACAGAGTGAAACCTGAAAATTCAAACTCTTACAGCCAACAAATGCTTCAACCTAGAAGAAAGAAATTGCTGTACCCAGTGGGATTGGTGTACTGCTCATTATCACCAAGTATCTTCAAGATTGGGTGAAAAAACATATGCTGAGATTTCAGGACACTCATAGTTTTTAGGATGCTTGGCAACCCGTTTCAAACGAAAGTGTGTTTCACCACTCCCTCCTAGGGCTACTTCAAGTGGAAACAAACCATTCACATAGAAGTTAGAACTACATTATTGTGTCAAGTTTCAAGGGGCTAGCACAAACCGTGCTTGATTTAGAGTTCCAAATTCATGTATCAATATAGGAGAAAACAGAGTGAAACCTGAAAATTCAAACTCTTATTGCAAACGAATGCTTCAACCTAGAAGAACGAAATTTGCTGAGCCAAGTGGGATTGGTGTACTGCTCATTACCACCAAGTATCTTCAAGATTGGGTGAAAAAACATATGCTGAGATTTCAGGACAATCCTAGCTTTTTGGAAGCTTGGCAACCTCTTCCAAACGAAAGTGGGTTTCACCACTCCCTCCTAGGGAAACTTCAATTGGACACAAACCATACAGATAGAACTTAGAACTACTTTATTGTGTCAAGTTTCAAGGGGCTAGCACAAACCGTGTTTGATTTGGAGTTCCAAATTCATCTATCAATATAGGAGAAAACATAGTGAAACCTGAAAATTCAAACTCTTACTGCCAACGAATGCGTCAACCTAGAAGAACGAAATTTGCTGAACCCAGTGGGATTGGTGTACTGCTCATTATCACCAAGTATCTTCAACATTGGGTGAAAAAGCATACGCTGAGATTTCAGGACACTCGTAGTTTTTTGGAAGCTTGGCAACCCGTTTCAAACGAAAGTGTGTTTCACCACTCCCTCCTAGGGCTACTTCAAGAGGAAACAAACCATTCACATAGAACGTAGTACTACTTTATTGTGTCAACTTTCAAGGGGCTAGCACAAACCGTTTTTGATTTAGAGTTACAAATTCATGTATCAATATAGGAGAAAACAGAGTGAAACCTGAAAATTCAAACTCTTATTGCAAACTAATGCTTCAACCTGGAAGAATGAAATTTGCTGAGCCAAGTGGGATTGGTGTACTGCTCATTACCACCAAGTATCTTCAAGATTGGGTGAAAAAACATATGCTGAGATTTCAGGACACTCGTAATGTTTTGGAAGCTTGGCAACCTCTTCCAAACAAAAGTGTGTTTCACCACTCCCTCATAGGGAAATTTCAAGAGGAAACAAACCATACAGATAGAACTTAGAACTACTTTATTGTGTCAAGTTTCAAGGGGCTAGCACAAACCGTGTTTGAGTTAGAGTTCCAAATTCATGTATAAATATAGGAGAAAACTGCGTGAAACCCGAAATTTCAAACTTTTATTGAAAACGAATGCTTCAACCTAGAAGAAGGAAATTTGCTTAGCCAAGTGGGATTGGTGTACTGCTCATTACCACCAAGTATCTTCAAGATTGGGTGAAAAAACATATGCTGAGATTTCAGGACAATCCTAGCTTTTTGGATGCTTGGCAACCCGATTCAAACGAAAGTGTGTTTCACCACTCCCTCCTAGGGCTACTTCAAGAGGAAACAAACCATACACATAGAACTTAGAACTACTTAATTGTGTCAAGTTTCAAGAGGCTAGCACAAACCGTGCTTGATTTAGAGTTCCAAATTCATGTATCCATATAGGAGAAAACAGAGTGAAACCTGAAAATTCAAACTCTTATTGCAAACGAATGCTTCAACCTGGAAGAACGAAATTTGCTGAGCCAAGTGGGCTTGGTGTACTGCTCATTACCACCAAGTATCTTCAAGATTGGGTGAAAAAACATATGCTGAGATTTCAGGACACTCGTAGTATTTTGGATGCTTGGCAACCTCTTCCAAACGAAAGTGTGTTTCGCAACTCCCTCCTAGGGAAACTTCAATAGGACACAAACCATACAGATAGAACTTAGAACTACTTTATTGTGTCAAGTTTCAAGGGGCTAGCACAAACCGTGCTTGATTTAGAGTTCCAAATTCATGTATCAATATAGGAGAAAACAGAGTGAAACCTGATAATTCAAACTCTTATTGCAAACGAATGCTTCAACCTAGAAGAACGAAATTTGCTGAGCCCAGTGGGATTGGTGTACTGCTCATTACCACCAAATATTTTCAAGATTGGGTGAAAAAACATCTGCTGAGATTTCAGAACACTCGTAGTATTTTGGAAGCATGGCAACCTCTTCCAAACGAAAGTGTGTTTCACCACTCCCTAATAGGGAAACTTCAATTAGACACAAACCATACAGATAGAACTTAGAACTACTTTATTATGTCAAGTTTCAAGGGGCTAGCACAAACCGTGTTTGATTTGGAGTTCCAAATTCATCTATCAATATAGGAGAAAACAGAGTGAAACCTGAAAATTCAAACTATTACTGCCAACGAATGCTTCAACCTAGAAGAACGAAATTTGCTGAACCCAGTGGGATTGGTGTACTGCTCATTATCACCAAGTATCTTCAAGATTGGGTGAAAAAACATATGCTGAGATTTCAGGACAATCCTAGATTTTTGGAAGCTTGGCAAGCCGTTACAAACGAAAGTGTGTTTCACCACTTTCTCCTAGGGCTACTTCAAGAGGAAACAAACCATACACATAGAACTTAGAACTACTTAATTGTGTCAAGTTTCAAGAGGCTAGCACAAACCGTGCTTGATTTAGAGTTCCAAATTCATGTATCAATATAGGAGAAAACAGAGTGAAACCTGAAAATTCAAACTCTTATTGCAAACGAATGCTTCAACCTAGAAGAACGAAATTTGCTGAGCCAAGTGGGCTTGGTGTACTGCTCATTACCACCAAGTATCTTCAAGATTGGGTGAAAAAACATATGCTGAGATTTCAGGACACTCGTAGTATTTTGGAAGCTTTGCAACATCTTCCAAACGACAGTGTGTTTCACCACTCCCTCCTAGGGAAACTTCAATTGGACACAAACCATACAGATAGAACTTAGAACTACTTTATTGTGTCAAGTTTCAAGGGGCTAGCACAAACCGTGTTTGATTTGGAGTTCCAAATTCATCTATCAATATAGGAGAAAACAGAGTGAAACCTGAAAATTAAAACTCTTACTGCCAACGAATGCTTCAATCTAGGAGAACAAAATTTGCTGAACCCAGTGGGATTGGTGTACTGCTCATTATCACCAAGTATCTTCAAGATTGGGTGAAAAAACATATGCTGAGATTTCAGGACAATCCTAGCTTTTTGGATGCTTGGCAACCCGATTCAAACGAAAGTGTGTTTCACCACTCCCTCCTAGGGCTACTTCAAGAGGAAACAAACCATTTACATAGAACTTAGAACTACTTTATTGTGTCAAGTTTCAAGGGGCTAGCACAAACCGTGCTTGATTTAGAGTTCCAAATTCATGTGTCAATATAGGAGAAAACAGAGTGAAACCTGAAAACTCAAACTCTTATTGCAAACGAATGCTTCAACCTAGAAGAACGAAATTTGCTTAGCCAAGTGGGATTGGTGTACTGCTCATTACCCCCAAGTATCTTCAAGATTGGGTTAAAAAACATATGCTGAGATTTCAGGACACTCGTAGTATTTTGGAAGCTTGGCAACCTCTTCCAAAATAAAGTGTGTTTTGCAACTCCCTCCTAGGGAAACTTCAATAGGACACAAACCATACACATAGAACTTAGAACTACTTTATTGTGTCAAGTTTCAAGGGGCTAGCACAAACCGTGTTTGATTTGGAGTTCCAAATTCATCTATCAATATAGGAGAAAACAGAGTGAAACCTGAAAATTCAAACTCTTAATGCCAACGAATGCTTCAACCTAGAAGAACGAAATTTGCTGAACCCAGTGGGATTGGTGTACTGCTCATTATCACCAAGTATCTTCAAGATTGGGTGAAAAAACATATGCTGAGATTTCAGGACACTCGTAGTATTTTGGAAGCTTGGCAACCTCTTCCAAACGAAAGTGTGCTTCACCACTCCCTCTTAGGGCAACTTCAAGAGGAAACAAACCGTACAGATAGAATTTAGAACTACTTTATTGTGTCAAGTTTCAAAGGGCTAGCACAAACCGTGCTTGATTTAGAGTTCCAAATTCATGTATCAATATAGGAGAAAACAGAGTGAAACCTGAAAATTCAAACTCTTATTACAAACGAATGCTTCAACCTGGAAGAACGAAATTTGCTGAGCCAAGTGGGCTTGGTGTACTGCTAATTACAACCAAGTATCTTCACGATTGGGTGAAAAAACATATGCTGAGATTTCAGGACACTCGTAGTATTTTGGAAGATTGGCAACCTCTTCCAAACGAAAGTGTGTTTCACCACTCCCTCCTAGGGAAACTTCAATTGGACACAAACCATACAGATAGAACTTAGAACTACTTTATTGTGTCAAGTTTCAAGGGGCTAGCACAAACCGTGTTTGATTTAGAGTTCCAAATTCATCTATCAATATAGGAGAAAAGGGAGTGAAACCTGAAAATTCAAACTCTTACTGCCAACAAATGCTTCAACCTAGAAGAACGAAATTTGCTGAAACCAGTGGGATTGGTGTACTGCTCATTACCCCCAAGTATCTTCAAGATTGGGTGAAAAAACATATGCTGAGATTTCAGGACACTCGTAGTATTTTGGAAGCATGGCAACCTCTTCCAAACGAAAGTGTGTTTCACCACTCCCTAATAGGGAAACTTCAATTAGACACAAACCATACAGATGGAACTTAGAACTACTTTATTGTGTCAAGTTTCAAGGGGCTAGCACAAACCGTGTTTGATTTGGAGTTCCAAATTCATCTATCAATATAGGAGAAAACAGAGTGAAACCTGAAAATTCAAACTATTACTGCCAACGAATGCTTCAACCTAGAAGAACGAAAATTGCTGAACCCAGTGGGATTGGTGTACTGCCCATTATCACCATGTATCTTCAAGATTGGGTGAAAAAACATATGCTGAGATTTCAGGACACTCGTAGGTTTTTGGAAGCTTGGCAACCCGTTTCAAACGAAAGTGTGTTTCACCACTCTATCCTAGGGCTACTTCAAGAGGAAAGAAACCATTCACATAGAACTTAGAACTACTTTATTGTGGAAAGTTTCAAGAGGCTAGCACAAACCGTGCTTGATTTAGAGTTCCAAATTCATGTATCAATATAGGAGAAAACAGTGTGAAACCTGAAAATTCAAACTCTTATTGCAAACGAATGATTCAACCTAGAAGAACGAAATTTGCTGAGCCAAGTGGGCTTGGTGCACTGCTCATTACCACCAAGTATCTTCAAGATTGGGTGAAAAAACATATGCTGAGATTTCAGGACACTCGTAGTATTTTGGAAGCTTGGCAACCTCTTCCAAACGAAAGTGTGTTTCACCACTCCCTCCTAGGGAAACTTCAGTTGAACACAAACCATACAGATAGAACTTAGAACTACTTTATTGTGTCAAGTTTCAAGGGGCTAGCACAAACCGTGTTTGATTTGGAGTTCCAAATTCATCTATCAATATAGGAGAAAACAGAGTGAAACCTGAAAATTCAAACTCTTACTGCAAAGAATGCTTCAACCTAGAAGAACGAAATTTGCTGAACCCAGTGGGATTGGTGTACTGCTCATTACCACCAAGTATCTTCAAGATTGGGTGAAAAAACATATGCTGAGATTTCAGGACACTCGTAGTATTTTGGAAGCTTGGCAACCTCTTCCAAACGAAAGTGTGTTTCACCACTCCCTAATAGGGAAACTTCAATTGGACACAAACCATACAGATAGAACTTAGAACTACTTTATTGTGTCAAGTTTCAAGGGGCTAGCACAAACCGTGTTTGATTTGGAGTTCCAAATTCATCTATCAATATAGGAGAAAACAGAGTGAAACCTGAAAATTCAAACTCTTATTGCAAACGAATGCTTCAACCTAGAAGAACTAAATTTGCTGAGCCAAGTGGGATTGGTGTACTGCTCATTACGACCAAGTATCTTCAAGATTGTGTGAAAAAACATAAGCTGAGATTTCAGGACACTCGTAGTATTTTGGAAGCTTGGCAACCTCTTCCAAACGAAAGTGTGTTTCACCACTCCCTCCTAGGGATACTTCAATTGGACACAAACCATACAGATAGAACTTAGAACTACTTTATTGTGTCAAGTTTCAAGGGGCTAGCACAAACCGTGTTTGAGTTAGGGTTCCAAATTCATGTATAAATATAGGAGAAAACAGCGTGAAACCCGAAATTTCAAACTTTTATTGAAAACGAATGCTTCAACGTAGAAGAACGAAATTTGCTTTGCCAAGTGGGATTGGTGTACTGCTCATTACCACCATGTATCTCAAGATTGGGTGAAAAAACATATGCTGAGATTTCAGGACACTCGTAGATATTTGGAAGCTTGGCAACCCCTTTCAAACGAAAGTGTGCTTCACCACTCCCTCCTAGGGCAACTTCAAGAGGAAACAAACCGTACATATAGAACTTAGAACTACTTTATTGTGTCAAGTTTCAAGGTGCTAGCACAAACCATTCTTGATTTAGAGTTCCAAATTCATTTATCAATATAGGAGAAAACAGAGTGAAACCTGAAAACTCAAACTCTTATTGCAAACGAATGCTTCAACCTAGAAAAACGAAATTTGCTGAGTCAAGTGGGATTGGTGTACTGCTCATTATCCCCAAGTATCTTCAAGATTGGGTGAAAAAACATATGCTGAGATTTCAGGACACTCGTAGTATTTTGGAAGCTTGGCAACCTCTTCCAAACGAAAGTGTGTTTCGCAACTCCCTCCTAGGGAAACTTCAATTGGACACAAACCATACACATAGAACTTAGAACTACTTTATTATGTCAAGTTTCAAGGGGCTAGCACAAACCGTGTTTGATTTGGAGTTCCAAATTCATCTATCAATATAGGAGAAAACAGAGTGAAACCTGAAAATTCATACTTTTAATACCAACGAATGCTTCAACCTAGAAGAACAAAATTGGCTGAACCCAGTGGGATTGGTGTACTGCTCACTATCACCATATATCTTCAAGATTGGGTGAAAAAACATATGCTGAGATTTCAGGACAATTCTAGCTTTTTGGAAGCTTGGCAACCCGTTTCAAACGAAAGTGTGTTTCACCACTCCCACCTAGGGCTACTTCAAGAGGAAATAAACCATACATATAGAACTTAGAACTGCTTAATTGTGTCAAGTTTCAAGAGGCTAGCACAAACCGTGCTTGATTTAGAGTTCCAAATTCATTTATCAATATAGGAGAAAACAGAGTGAAACCTGAAAATTCAAACTCTTATTGCAAACGAATGCTTCAACCTAGAAGAACGAAATTTGCTGAGCCAAGTGGGATTGGTGTACTGCTCATTACCACCATGTATCTTCAAGATTGGGTGAAAAAACATATGCTGAGATTTCAGGACACTCGTAGTATTTTCGAAGCTTGGCAACCTCTTCCAAACGAAAGTGTGTTTCACCACTCCCTCCTAGGGAAAATTCAATTGGACACAACCATATAGATAGAACTTAGAACTACTTTATTGTGTCAAGTTTAAAGAGGCTAGCACAAACCGTGTTTGATTTGGAGTTCCAAATTCATCTATCAATATAGGAGAAAAGAGAGTGAAACCTGAAAATTAAAACTCTTACTGCCAACGAATGCTTCAACCTAGAAGAACGAAATTTGCTGAACGCAGTGGGATTGGTGTACTGCTCATTACCCCCAAGTATCTTCAATATTGGGTGAAAAAACATATGCTGAGATTTCAGGACACTCGTAGTTTTTGGATGCTTGGCAAACCGATTCAAACGAAAGTGTGTTTCACCACTCCCTCCTAGGGCTACTTCAAGAGGAAACATACCATTCACATAGAACTTAGAACTACTTTATTGTGTCAAGTTTAAAGGGGCTAGCACAAACCGTGCTTGATTTAGAGTTCCAAATTCATGTATCAATATAGGAGAAAACAGAGTGAAACCTGAAAATTCAAACTCTTATTGCAAACGAATGCTTCAACCTAGAAGAACGAAATTTGCTGAACCCAGTGGGATTGGTGTACTGCTCATTACCACCAAGTATCTTCAAGATTGGGTGAAAAAACATATGCTGAGATTTCAGGACACTCGTAGTATTTTGGAAGCTTGGCAACCTCTTCCAAACGAAAGTGTGTTTCACCACTCCCTCCTAGGGAAACTTCAATTGGACACAAACCATACAGATAGAACTTAGAACTACTTTATTGTGTCAAGTTTCAAGGGGCTAGCACAAACCGTGTTTGAGTTAGAGTTCCAAATTCATGTATAAATATAGGAGAAAACAGCGTGAAACCCGAAATTTCAAACTTTTATTGAAAACGAATGCTTCAACGTAGAAGAACGAAATTTGCTTAGCCAAGTGGGCTTGGTGTACTGCTCATTACCACCAAGTATCTTCAAGATTGGGTGAAAAAACATATGCTGAGATTTCAGGACACTCGTAGTATTTTGGAAGCTTGGCAACCTCTTCCAAACGAAAGTGTGTTTCGCAACTCCCTCCTAGGGAAACTTCAATTGGACACAAACCATACACATAGAACTTAGAACTACTTTATTATGTCAAGTTTCAAGGGGCTAGCACAAACCGTGTTTGATTTGGAGTTCCAAATTCATCTATCAATATAGGAGAAAACAGAGTGAAACCTGAAAATTCATACTCTTACTACCAACGAACGCTTCAACCTAGAAGAACGAAATTTGCTGAACCCAGTGGGATTGGTGTACTGCTCATTATCACCATGTATCTTCAAGATTGGGTGAAAAAACATATGCTGAGATTTCAGGACAATCCTAGTTTTTGGAAGCTTGGCAACCCGTTTCAAACGAAAGTGTATTTCACCACTCCCTCCTAGGGCTACTTCAAGAGGAAACAAGCCATACACATAGAACTTAGAACTGCTTAATTGTGTAAAGTTTCAAGAGGCTAGCACAAACCGTGCTTGATTTAGAGTTCCAAATTCATGTATCAATATAGGAGAAAACAGAGTGAAACCTGAAAATTCAAACTCTTATTGCAAACGAATGCTTCAACCTAGAAGAACGAAATTTGCTGAGCCCAGTGGGATTGGTGTACTGCTCATTACCACCACGTATCTTCAAGATTGGTTGAAAAAACATATGCTGAGATTTCAGGACACTCGTAGTATTTGGAAGCTTGGCAAACTCTTGCAAACGAAAGTGTGTTTCACCACTCCCTCCTAGGGAAACTTCAATTGGACACAAACCATACAGATAGAACTTTGAACTACTTTATTGTGTCAAGTTTCAAGGGGCTAGCACAAACCGTGTTTGAATTGGAGTTCCAAATTCATCTATCAATATAGGAGAAACAGAGTGAAACCTGAAAATTCAAATTCTTACTGCCAACGAATGCTTCATCCTAGAAGAACGAAATTTGTTGAACCCAGTGGGATTGGTGTACTGCTCATTATCACGAAGTATCTTCAAGATTGGGTGAAAAAACATATGCTGAGATTGCAGGACACTCGTAGTATTTTGGAAGCTTGGCAACCCGTTTCAAACGAAAGTGTGTTTCACCACTCCCTCCTAGGGCAACTTCAAGAGGAAACAAACCATACAGATAGAACTTAGAACTACTTTATTGTGTCAATTTTCAAGGGGCTAGCACAAACCGTTCTTGATTTAGAGTTCCAAATTCATGTATCAATATAGGACAAAACAGAGTGAAACCTGAAAACTCAAACTCTTATTGCAAACGAATGCTTCAACCTAGAAGAACGAAATTTGCTGAGCCAAGTGGGATTGGTGTACTTCTCATTACCACCAAGTATCTTCAAGATTGGGTGAAAAAACATCTGCTGAGATTTCAGGACACTCGTAGATTTTTTAAGCTTGGCAACCTCTTCCAAACGAAAGTTTGTTTCACAACTCCCTCCTAGGGAAACTTCAATTGGACACAAACCATACAGATAGAACTTAGAAATACTTTATTTTGTCAAGTTTCAAGGGGCTAGCACAAACCGTGTTTGATTTCTTGTTCTAAATTCATCTCTCCATATAGGAGAAAACAGAGTGAAACGTGAAAATTCAAACTCTTACTGCCAACGAATGCTTCAACCTAGAAGAACGAAATTTGCTGAGCCCAGTGGGATTGGTGTACTACTCATTATCACCAAGTATCTTCAAGATTGCGTGAAAAAACATATGCTGAGATTTCAGGACACTCGTAGTTTTTTGGAAGCTTAGCAACCCCTTTCAAACGAAATTGTGTTTCATTACTCTCTCCTAGGGAAACTTCAAGAGGAAACAAACATACAGATAGAATTGGAACTACTTTATTGTGTCAAGTTTCAAGGGGCTAGCACAAACCGTGTTTGATTTCGAGTTCCAAATTCATGTATAAATACAGGAGAAAACAGAGTGAAACCTGAAATTTTAAACTTTTATTGAAAACGAATGCTTCAACCGAGTAGAACGAAATTTTCTTAGCCAAGTGGGATTGGTGTACTGCTCATTACCACCAAGTATCTTCAAGATTGGGTGAAAAAGCATATGCTGAGATTTCAGGACACTCGTAGTATTTTGGAAGCTTGGCAACCTTTTTCAAACGAAAGTGTGTTTCACCACTCCCCCCTAAGGCAACTTCAAAAGGAAACAAACCATACAGATAGAACTTAGAACTTCTTTATTGTGTCAAGTTTCAAGGGGCTAGCACAAACCGTGTTGGATTTAGAGTTCCAAATTCATGTCTCAATATAGGAGAAAACAGAGTGAAACCTGAAAATTCAAACTCTTACTGCAAACGAATGCTTCAACTTAGAAGAACGAAATTTGCTGAACCCAGTGGGATTGGTGTACTGCTCATTATCACCAAGTATATTCAAGATTGGGTGAAAAAACATATGCTGAGATTTCAGGACACTCGTAGTTTTTGGAAGGTTGGCAACCTCTTCCAAACGAAAGTGTGTTTCACCACTCCCTCCTAGGCTACTTCAACAGGAAACAAACCATACAGATAGAAATTAGAACTACTTTATTCTGTCAAGTTTCAAGGGGCTAGCACAAACCATGCTTGATTTAGAGTTCCAAATTCATGTATAAATACAGGAGAAAACAGAGTGAAACCTGAAATTTCAAACTTTTATTGAAAACGAATGCTTCACCCTAGGAGAACGAAATTTGCTGAGTCAAGTGGGATTGGTGTACTTCTCATTACCACCAAGTATCTTCACGATTGGTGAAAAAGCGTATGCTGACATTTAAGGACACGCGTAGATTTTTTAAGCTTGGCAATACCTTTCAAACGAAAGTGTGTTTCACCACTCCCTCCTAGGGCAACTTCAAGAGGAAACAAACCATACAGATAGAACTTAGAACTACTTTATTTTGTCAATTTTCAAGGGGCTAGCACAAACCGTTCTTGATTTAGAGTTCCAAATTCATGTATCAATATAGGACAAAACAGAGTGAAACCTGAAAACTCAAACTCTTATTGCAAACGAATGCTTCAACCTAGAAGAACGAAATTTGCTGAGTCAAGTGGGATTGGTGTACTGCTCATTACCACCAAGTATCTTCAAGATTGGGTGAAAAAACATATGCTGAGATTTCAGGACACTCGTAGTATTTTGGAAGCTTGGCAACCTCTTCCAAACGAAAGTGTGTTTCACAACTCCCTCCTAGGGAAACTTCAATTGGACACAAACCATACAGATAGAACTTAGAACTACTTTATTTTGTCAAGTTTCAAGGGGCTAGCACAAACCGTGTTTGATTTCTTGTTCCAAATTCATCTCTCAATATAGGAGAAAACGGAGTGAAACCTGAAAATTCAAACTCTTACTGCCAACGAATGCTTCAACCTAGAAGAACGAAATTTGCTGAGCCCAGTGGGATTGGTGTACTACTCATTATCACCAAGTATCTTCAAGATTGCGTGAAAAAACATATGCTGAGATTTCAGGACACTCGTAGTTTTTTGGAAGCTTAGCAACCCCTTTCAAACGAAATTGTGTTTCATTACTCTCTCCTAGGGAAACTTCAAGAGGAAACAAACATACAGATAGAATTGGAACTACTTTATTGTGTCAAGTTTCAAGGGGCTAGCACAAACCGTGTTTGATTTCGAGTTCCAAATTCATGTATAAATACAGGAGAAAACAGAGTGAAACCTGAAATTTCAAACTTTTATTGAAAACGAATGCTTAAACCGAGAAGAACGAAATTTGCTTAGCCAAGTATGATTGGTGTACTGCTCATTACCACCAAGTATCTTCAAGATTGGGTGAAAAAGCATATGCTGAGATTTCAGGACACTCGTAGTTTTTTGGAAGCTTGGCAACCTTTTTCAAACGAAAGTGTGTTTCACCACTCCCTCCTATGGCAACTTCAAAATTAAACAAACCATACAGATAGAACTTAGAACTTCTTTATTGTGTCAAGTTTCAAGGGGCTAGCACAACCCGTGTTTGATTTAGAGTTCCAAATTCATGTCTCAATATAGGAGAAAACAGAGTGAAACCTGAAATTTCAAACTTTTATTGAAAACGAATGCTTCAACCTAGAAGAACGAAATTTGCTGAGTCAAGTGGGATTGGTGTACTTCTCATTACCACCAAGTATCTTCACGATTGGTGAAAAAGCGTATGCTGACATTTCAGGACTCTCGTAGATTTTTTAAGCTTGGCAATACCTTTCAAACGAAAGTGTGTTTCACCACTCCCTCCTAGGGCAACTTCAAGAGGAAACAAACCACACAGATAGAACTTAGAACTACTTTATTGTGTCAATTTTCAAGGGGCTAGCACAAACAGTTCTTGATTTAGAGTTCCAAATTCATGTATCAATATAGGAGAAAACAGAGTGAAACCTGAAAACTCAAACTCTTATTGCAAACGAATGCTTCAACCTAGAAGAACGAAATTTGCTGAGCCAAGTGGGATTGGAGTACTGCTCATTACCACCAAGTATCTTCAAGATTGGGTGAAAAAACATATGCAGAGATTTCAGGACACTCGTAGTATTTTGGAAGCTTGGCAACCTCTTCCAAACGAAAGTGTGTTTCACCACTCCCTCCTAGGGAAACTTCAAGAGGAAACAAACCATACAGATAGAACTTAGAACTACTTTATTGTGTCAAGTTACAAGGGGCTAGCACAAACCGTGCTTCATTTAGAGTTCCAAATTCATGTATCAATATAGCAGAAAACAGAGTGAAACCTGAAAATTCAAACTCTTATTGCAAACGAATGCTTCAACCTAGAAGAACGAAATTTGCTGAGTCAATGGGATTGGTGTACTGCTCATTACCACGAAGTATCTTCAAGATTGGGTGAAAAAACATATCTTGAGATTTCAGGACACTCGTAGTATTTTGGAAGCTTGGCAAACTCTTCCAAACAAAAGTGTGTTTCACCACTCCCTCCTATGGCTACTTCAAGAGGAAACAAACAATACAGATAGAACTTAGAACTACTTTATTGTGTCAAGTTTCAAGGGGCTAGCACAAACCGTGCTTGATTTAGAGTTCCAAATTCATGTATAAATATAGGAGAAAACAGAGTGAAACCTGAAATTTCAAACTTTTATTGAAAACGAATGCTTCAACCTAGAAGAACGAAATTCGCAGAGCCAAGTGGGATTGGTGTACTGCTCATTACCACCAAGTATCTTCAAGATTGGGTGAAAAAGCGTATGCTGACATTTCAGGACACTCGTAGTTTTTTGGAAGCTTGGCAACGCCTTTCAAACGAAAGTGTGTTTACCCACTCCCTCCTTGGGGAACTTCAAGAGGAAACTAACCATACAGATAGGACTTAGAACTACTTTATTGTGTCAAGTTTCAAGGGGCTAGCACAAACCGTTCTTGATTTAGAGTTCCAAATTCATGTATCAATATAGGAGAAAACAGAGTGAAACCTGAAAACTCAAACTCTTATTGCAAACGAATGCTTCAACCTAGAAGAACGTAATTTGCTGAGTCAAGTGGGATTGGTGTACTGCTCATTACCCACAAGTATCTTCAAGATTGGGTGAAAAAACGTATGCTGAGATTTCAGGACACTCGTAGTATTTTGGAAGCTTGGCAACCTCTTCCAAACGAAAGTGTGTTTCACAACTCCCTCCTAGGGAAACTTCAATTGGACACAAACCATACAGATAGAACTTAGAACTACTTTATTTTGTCAAGTTTCAAGGGGCTAGCACAAACCGTGTTTGATTTCTTGTTCCAAATTCATCTATCAATATAGGAGAAAACAGAGTGAAACCTGAAAATTCAAACTCTTACTGCCAACGAATGCTTCAACCTAGAAGAACGAAATTTGCTGAGCCCAGTGGGATTGGTGTACTACTCATTATCACCAAGTATCTTCAAGATTGCGTGAAAAAACATATGCTGAGATTTCAGGACACTCGTAGTTTTTTGGAAGCTTAGCAACCCCTTTCAAACGAAAGTGTGTTTCATTACTCTCTCCTAGGGAAACTTCAAGAGGAAACCAACCATACAGATAGAACTTGGAACTAATTTATTGTGTCAAGTTTCAAGGGGCTAGCACAAACCGTGTTTGATTTCGAGTTCCAAATTCATGTATAAATACAGGAGAAAACAGAGTGAAACCTGAAATTTCAAACTTTTATTGAAAACGAATGCTTCAACCGAGAAGAACGAAATTTGCTGAGCCAAGTGTGATTGGTGTACTGCTCATTACCACCAAGTATCAACAAGATTGGGTGAAAAAGCATCTGCTGAGATTTCAGGACCCTCGTAGTTTTTTGGAAGCTTGGCAACCTTTTTCAAACGAAAGTGTGTTTCACCACTCCCTCCTAAGGCAACTTCAAAAGGAAACAAACCATACAGATAGAACTTAGAACTTCTTTATTGTGTCAAGTTTCAAGGGGCTAGCACAAACCGTGTTTGATTTAGAGTTCCAAATTCATGTCTCAATATAGGAGAAAACAGAGTGAAACCTGAAAATTCAAACTCTTACTGCAAACGAATGCTTCAACCTAGAAGAACGAAATTTGCTGAACCCAGTGGGATTGGTGTACTACTCATTATCACCAAGTATCTTCAAGATTGGGTGAAAAAACATATGCTGAGATTTCAGGACACTCGTAGTTTTTGGAAGGTTGGCAACCTCTTCCAAACGAAAGTCTGTTTCACCACTCCCTCCTAGGCTACTTCAACTGGAAACAAACCATAGAGATAGAAATTAGAACTACTTTATTCTGTCAAGTTTCAAGGGGCTAGCACAAACCATAATTGATTTAGAGTTCCAAATTCATGTATAAATACAGGAGAAAACATAGTGAAACCTGAAATTTCAAACTTTTATTGAAAACGAATGCTTAAACCTAGAAGAACGAAATTTGCTGAGTCAAGTGGGATTGGTGTACTTCTCATTACCACCAAGTATCTTCACGATTGGTGAAAAAGCGTATGCTGACATTTCAGGACACTCGTAGATTTTTTAAGCTTGCCAATACCTTTCAAACGAAAGTGTGTTTCACCACTCCCTCCTAGGGCAACTTCAAGAGAAAACAAACCATACAGATAGAACTTAGAACTACTTTGTTGTGTCAATTTTCAAGGGGCTAGCACAAACCGTTCTTGATTTAGAGTTCCAAATTCATGCATCAATATAGGAGAAAACAGAGTGAAACCTGAAAACTCAAACTCTTATTGCAAACGAATGCTTCAACCTAGAAGAACGAAATTTGCTGAGCCAAGTGGGATTGGTGTACTGCTCATTACCACCAAGTATCTTCAAGATTGGGTGAAAAAACATATGCTGAGATTTCAGGACATTCGTAGTATTTTGGAAGCTTGGCAACCTCTTCCAAACGAAAGTGTGTTTCACCACTCCCTCCTAGGGCAACTTCAAGATGAAACAAACCATACAGATAGAACATAGAACTACTTTATTGTGTCAAGTTTCAAGGGGCTAGCACAAACCGTGTTTGATTTCTTGTTCCAAATTCATCTCTCAATATAGGAGAAAACGGAGTGAAACCTGAAAATTCAAACTCTTACTGCCAACGAATGCTTCAACCTAGAAGAACGAAATTTGCTGAGCCCAGTGGGATTGGTGTACTACTCATTATCACCAAGTATCTTCAAGATTGCGTGAAAAAACATATGCTGAGATTTCAGGACACTCGTAGTTTTTTGGAAGCTTAGCAACCCTTTCAAACGAAATTGTGTTTCATTACTCTCTCCTAGGGAAACTTCAAGAGGAAACAAACATACAGATAGAATTGGAACTACTTTATTGTGTCAAGTTTCAAGGGGCTAGCACAAACCGTGTTTGATTTCGAGTTCCAAATTCATGTATAAATACAGGAGAAAACAGAGTGAAACCTGAAATTTCAAACTTTTATTGAAAACGAATGCTTAAACCGAGAAGAACGAAATTTGCTTAGCCAAGTATGATTGGTGTACTGCTCATTACCACCAAGTATCTTCAAGATTGGGTGAAAAAGCATATGCTGAGATTTCAGGACACTCGTAGTTTTTTGGAAGCTTGGCAACCTTTTTCAAACGAAAGTGTGTTTCACCACTCCCTCCTATGGCAACTTCAAAATTAAACAAACCATACAGATAGAACTTAGAACTTCTTTATTGTGTCAAGTTTCAAGGGGCTAGCACAACCCGTGTTTGATTTAGAGTTCCAAATTCATGTCTCAATATAGGAGAAAACAGAGTGAAACCTGAAATTTCAAACTTTTATTGAAAACGAATGCTTCAACCTAGAAGAACGAAATTTGCTGAGTCAAGTGGGATTGGTGTACTTCTCATTACCACCAAGTATCTTCACGATTGGTGAAAAAGCGTATGCTGACATTTCAGGACTCTCGTAGATTTTTTAAGCTTGGCAATACCTTTCAAACGAAAGTGTGTTTCACCACTCCCTCCTAGGGCAACTTCAAGAGGAAACAAACCACACAGATAGAACTTAGAACTACTTTATTGTGTCAATTTTTCAAGGGGCTAGCACAAACAGTTCTTGATTTAGAGTTCCAAATTCATGTATCAATATAGGAGAAAACAGAGTGAAACCTGAAAACTCAAACTCTTATTGCAAACGAATGCTTCAACCTAGAAGAACGAAATTTGCTGAGCCAAGTGGGATTGGAGTACTGCTCATTACCACCAAGTATCTTCAAGATTGGGTGAAAAAACATATGCAGAGATTTCAGGACACTCGTAGTATTTTGGAAGCTTGGCAACCTCTTCCAAACGAAAGTGTGTTTCACCACTCCCTCCTAGGGAAACTTCAAGAGGAAACAAACCATACAGATAGAACTTAGAACTACTTTATTGTGTCAAGTTACAAGGGGCTAGCACAAACCGTGCTTCATTTAGAGTTCCAAATTCATGTATCAATATAGCAGAAAACAGAGTGAAACCTGAAAATTCAAACTCTTATTGCAAACGAATGCTTCAACCTAGAAGAACGAAATTTGCTGAGTCAATGGGATTGGTGTACTGCTCATTACCACGAAGTATCTTCAAGATTGGGTGAAAAAACATATCTTGAGATTTCAGGACACTCGTAGTATTTTGGAAGCTTGGCAAACTCTTCCAAACAAAAGTGTGTTTCACCACTCCCTCCTATGGCTACTTCAAGAGGAAACAAACAATACAGATAGAACTTAGAACTACTTTATTGTGTCAAGTTTCAAGGGGCTAGCACAAACCGTGCTTGATTTAGAGTTCCAAATTCATGTATAAATATAGGAGAAAACAGAGTGAAACCTGAAATTTCAAACTTTTATTGAAAACGAATGCTTCAACCTAGAAGAACGAAATTCGCAGAGCCAAGTGGGATTGGTGTACTGCTCATTACCACCAAGTATCTTCAAGATTGGGTGAAAAGCGTATGCTGACATTTCAGGACACTCGTAGTTTTTTGGAAGCTTGGCAACGCCTTTCAAACGAAAGTGTGTTTACCCACTCCCTCCTTGGGGAACTTCAAGAGGAAACTAACCATACAGATAGGACTTAGAACTACTTTATTGTGTCAAGTTTCAAGGGGCTAGCACAAACCGTTCTTGATTTAGAGTTCCAAATTCATGTATCAATATAGGAGAAAACAGAGTGAAACCTGAAAACTCAAACTC
The DNA here is from genome assembly GCF_048772815.1 of Callospermophilus lateralis. Taxonomy (NCBI): domain Eukaryota; kingdom Metazoa; phylum Chordata; class Mammalia; order Rodentia; family Sciuridae; genus Callospermophilus; species Callospermophilus lateralis. Next base: position 78,267 of record NW_027515433.1, read on the forward strand.
TTATTGCAAACGAATGCTTCAACCTAGAAGAACGTAATTTGCTGAGTCAAGTGGGATTGGTGTACTGCTCATTACCCACAAGTATCTTCAAGATTCGGTGAAAAAACGTATGCTGAGATTTCAGGACACTCGTAGTATTTTGGAAGCTTGGCAACCTCTTCCAAACGAAAGTGTGTTTCACAACTCCCTCCTAGGGAAACTTCAATTGGACACAAACCATACAGATAGAACTTAGAACTACTTTATTTTGTCAAGTTTCAAGGGGCTAGCACAAACCGTGTTTGATTTCTTGTTCCAAATTCATCTATCAATATAGGAGAAAACAGAGTGAAACCTGAAAATTCAAACTCTTACTGCCAACGAATGCTTCAACCTAGAAGAACGAAATTTGCTGAGCCCAGTGGGATTGGTGTACTACTCATTATCACCAAGTATCTTCAAGATTGCGTGAAAAACATATGCTGAGATTTCAGGACACTCGTAGTTTTTTGGAAGCTTAGCAACCCCTTTCAAACGAAAGTGTGTTTCATTACTCTCTCCTAGGGAAACTTCAAGAGGAAACCAACCATACAGATAGAACTTGGAACTAATTTATTGTGTCAAGTTTCAAGGGCTAGCACAAACCGTGTTTGATTTCGAGTTCCAAATTCATGTATAAATACAGGAGAAAACAGAGTGAAACCTGAAATTTCAAACTTTTATTGAAAACGAATGCTTCAACCGAGAAGAACGAAATTTGCTGAGCCAAGTGTGATTGGTGTACTGCTCATTACCACCAAGTATCAACAAGATTGGGTGAAAAAGCATCTGCTGAGATTTCAGGACCCTCGTAGTTTTTTGGAAGCTTGGCAACCTTTTTCAAACGAAAGTGTGTTTCACCACTCCCTCCTAAGGCAACTTCAAAAGGAAACAAACCATACAGATAGAACTTAGAACTTCTTTATTGTGTCAAGTTTCAAGGGGCTAGCACAAACCGTGTTGATTTAGAGTTCCAAATTCATGTCTCAATATAGGAGAAAACAGAGTGAAACCTGAAAATTCAAACTCTTACTGCAAACGAATGCTTCAACCTAGAAGAACGAAATTTGCTGAACCCAGTGGGATTGGTGTACTACTCATTATCACCAAGTATCTTCAAGATTG
>NW_027515434.1:0-79405 GCF_048772815.1 Callospermophilus lateralis
TTGCTGGTATTTCGGAAACTCGTTATTTCTTAGAAGCTTGGCAAACCCTCTCAATGAAAGTGCTTTTCCACAGTCTGTGCCTAGGGCTACTTGAAGAGGAAAAAAACCATAGAGAAAAATCTGAGAACACCTTTATTTTGTCAAGTTTCAAATAGCTACTGCAAACCACGTTGGATTTAGAGTTCCAAATTCATCTATCTATATAGGAGAGAACAGAGAGAAACCTAAATATAAAACTGCTACTGTAGACGAACACTTCAACCTAGAAGAACAAAATTTATGAGGCAAGTGGGATTTGTGTACTGATCACTACCACCAAGTATCATCAAGATTGGGTGAAGAAATATTTGCTGGTATTTCGGAAACTCGTTATTTCTTAGAAGCTTGGCAACCAATCTCAATGAAAGTGCTTTCCACAGTCTGTGCCTAGGACTACTTTAACAGGAAACAAACCATAGAGACAAAACTGAGAACTCCTTTATTTTGTCAAGTTTCAAAGAGCTACTACAAACCATGTTGGATTTAGAGTTCCAAATTCATCTATCTATATAGGAGAGAACATAGGGAAACCTAAATATAAAAACTGCTACTGTACACGAACGCTTCAACCTAGAAGAACTAAATTTGGTGAGCCAAGTGGGATTTGTGTACTGATCATTACCACCAAGTATCATCAAGATTGGGTGAAAAAATATTTGCTGGTATTTCGGAAACTCGTTATTTCTTAGAAGCTTGACAACCCCTCTCAATGAAAGTGTTTTTCCACAGTCTGTGCCTAGGGCTACTTGAAGAGGAAACAAACCATAGAGACAAATCTGAGAACTCTTTATTTTGTCAAGTTTCAAAGAGCTACTACAAACCAGGTGGGATTTAGAGTTCCAAATTCATCTATCTATATTGAAGAGAACAGAGAGAAACCTAAATATAAAAACTGCTACTGTAGACGAACGCTTCAACCTAGAAGAACAAAATTTGGTGAGCCAAGTGGGATTTGTGTACTGATCATTACCACCAAGTATCAACAAGATTGTGTGAAAAATATTTGCTGGTATTTCGGAAACTCGTTATTTCTTTGAAGCTTGACAACCCATCTCAATGAAAGTGCTTTCCACAGTCTGTGCCTAGGGCTACTTGAAGAGGAAACAAACCATAGAGACAAAACAGAGAACTCCTTTATTTTGTCAAGTTTCAAAGAGCTACTACAAACCATGTTGGATTTAGAGTTCCAAATTCATCTATCTATATAGGAGAGAACAGAGAGAAACCTAAATATTAAACTGCTACTGTAGACGAACGCTTCAACCTAGAAGAACAAAATTTGGTGAGGCAAGTGGAATTTGTGTACTGATCACTACCAACAAGTATCATCAAGATTGGGTGAAGAAATATTTGCTGGTATTTCGGAAACTCGTTATTTCTTAGAATCTTGGCAACCAATCTCAATGAAAGTACTTTCCACAGTTTGTGCCTAGGGCTACTTTAAGAGGAAACAAACCATAGAGACAAAACTGAGAACTCCTTTATTTTGACAAGTTTCAAACAGCTACTACAAACCATGTTGGATTTAGAGTTCCAAATTCATCTGTCTATATAGGAGAGAACAGAGGGAAACCTAAATATAAAAACTGCTACTGTACACGAATGCTTCATCCTAGATGAACAAAAATTGGTTAGCCAAGTGGGATTTGTGTGCTGATCATTACCACCTAGTATCATCAAGTTTGGGTGAAAAAATATTGCTGGTATTTCGGAAACTCGATATTTCTTAGAAGCTTGGCAACCCATCTCAATGATAGTGCTTTCCACAGTCTGTGCCTAGGGCTACTTGAAGAGGAAACAAACCATAGAGACAAAACTGAGAACTCCTTTATTTTGTCAAGTTTCAAAGAGCTACTACAAACCATGTTGGATTTAGAGTTCCAAATTCATCTATCTGTATAGGAGAGAACAGAGGGAAACCTAAAAATAAAAACTGCTACTGTAGACGAACGCTTCAACCTAGAAGAACAAAATTTGGGGAGCCAAGTGGGATTTGTGTTCTGATCATTACCACCAAGTATTATCAAGATTGGGTGAAAAAATATTTGCTGGTATTTCGGAAACTCGTTATTTCGTAGAAGCTTAGGAACCCCTCTAAATGAAAGTGCTTTCCACAGTCTGTGCCTAGGGCTACTTGAAGAGGAAACAAACCATAGAGACAAAACTGAGAACTCCTTTATTTTGTCAAGTTTCAAAGAGTACTACAAACCATGTTGGATATAGAGTTCCAAATTCATCTATCTGTATAGGAGAGAACAGAGGGAAACCTAAATATAAAAACTGCTACTGTACACGAACGCTTCAACCTAGAAGAACAAAATTTGGTAAGCCAAGTGGGATTTGTGTACTGATCATTACCACCAAGTATCATCAAGATTGGTTGAAAAAAAATATTTGCTGGTATTTCGGAAACTCGTTATTTCTTAGAAGCTTGGGAACCCCTCTCAATGAAAGTGATTTTCTACAGTCTGTGCCTAGGGCTACTTGAAAAGGAAAAAACCATAGAGACAAATCTGAGACCTCCTTTATTTTGTCAAGTTTCAAAGAGCTACTACAAACCATGTTGGATTTAGAGTTCCAAATTCATCTATCTATATAGGAGAGAACAGAGAGAAACCTAAATATAAAAACTGCTACTGTAGACGAACGCTTCAACCTGGAACATATTTTGGTGAGCCAAGTGGGATTTGTGTACTGATCATTACCACCAAGTATCAACAAGATTGTGTGAAAAATATTTGCTGGTATTTCGGAAACTCATTATTTCTTAGAAGCTTGACAACCCATCTCAATGAAAGTGCTTTCCACAGTCTGTGCCTAGGGCTACTTGAAGAGGAAACAAACCATAGATACAAATCTGAGAACTCCTTTATTTTGCCAAGTTTCAAAGAGCTACTACAAACCATGTTGGATTTAGAGTTCCAAATTCATCTATCTATATAGGAGAGAACGAGAGAAACAGAAGAACCTAAATATAAAAACTGCTACTGTAGACGAACGCTTCAACCTAGAAGAACAAAATTGGTGAGCCAAGTGGGATTTGTGTACTGATCATTACCACCAAGTATCAACAAGATTGTGTGAAAAATATTTGCTGGTATTTCGGAAACTCGTTATTTCTTAGAAGCTTGACAACCCATCTCAATGAAAGTGCTTTCCACAGTCTGTGCCTAGGGCTACTTTAAAAGGAAACAAACCATAGAAACACAACTGAGAACTCCTTTATTTTGCCAAGTTTCAAAAAGCTACTACAAACCATGTTGGATTTAGAGTTCCAAATTCATCTATCTATATAGGAGAGAACAGAGGGAAACCTAAATATAAAAACTGCTACTGTACACGAACGCTTCAACCTAGAAAAACTAAATTTGGTAAGCCAAGTGGGATTTGTGTACTTTTCATTACCATCACGTATCATCAAGATTGGGTGAAAAAATATTTGCTGGTATTTCGGAAACTCGTTATTTCTTAGAAGCTTGGCAAAACCTCTCAATGAAAGTGTTTTTCCACAGTCTGCGCCTAGGGCTACTTTAAGAGGAAACAAACCATAGAGACAAATCTGAGAACTCCTTTATTTTGTCAAGGTTCAAAGAGCTACTACAAACCATGTTGGATTTAGAGTTCCAAATTCATCTATCTATATAGGAGAGAACAGAGAGAAACCTAAATATAAAAAGTGCTACTGTAGACGAACGCTTCAACCTAGAAGAACAAAATTTGGTGAGCCAAGTGGGATTTGTGTACTGATCATTACCACCAAGTATCAACAAGATTGTGTGAAAAATATTTGCTGGTATTTCGGAAACTCGTTATTTCTTAGAAGCTTGACAACCCATCTCAATGAAAGTGCTTTCCACAGTCTGTGCCTAGGGCTACTTTAAAAGGAAACAAACCATAGCGACAAAACTGAGAACTCCTTTATTTTACCAAGTTTCAAAGAGCTACTACAAACCATGTTGGATTTAGAGTTCCAAATTCATCTATCTATATAGGAGAGAACAGACTGAAACCTGAAAATAAAAACTGCTACTGTAAACGAAGGCTTCAACGTAGCAAAACAAAATTTGGTGAGCCAAGTGGGATTTGTGTACTTTTCATTACCATCACGTATCATCAAGATTGGGTGAAAAAATATTTGCTGGTATTTCGGAAACTCGTTATTTCTTAGAAGCTTGGCAACCCCTCTTAATGAAAGTGTTTTTCCACAGTCTGTGCCTCGGGCTACTTGAAGAGGAAACAAAACATAGAGACAAAACTGAGAACTCCTTTATTTTGTCAAGTTTCAAGGAGCTACTACAAAGCATGTTGGATTTAGAGTTCTAAATTCATCTACCTATATAGTAGAGAACAGAGGGAAACATAAATATAAAAACTGCTACTGTAGACGAACGCTTCAACCTGGAACAAAATTTGGTGAGCCAAGTGGGATTTGTGTACTGATCATTACCACCAAGTATCAACAAGATTGTGTGAAAAATATTTGCTGGTATTTCGGAAACTCGTTATTTCTTAGAAGCTTGACAACCCATCTCAATGAAAGTGCTTTCCACAGTCTGGGCCTAGGGCTACTTGAAGAGGAAACAAACCATAGAGACAAATCTGAGAACTCCTTTATTTTGCCAAGTTTCAAAGAGCTACTACAAACCATGTTGGATTTAGAGTTCCAAATTCATCTATCTATATAGGAGAGAACAGAGAGAAACCTAAATATAAAAACTGCTACTGTATACGAACGCTTCAACCTAGAAGAACAAAATTTGGTGAGCCAAGTGGGGTTTGTGTACTGATCATTACCACCAAGTATCAACAAGATTGTGTGAAAACTATTTGCTGGTATTTCGGAACCTCGTTATTTCTTAGAAGCTTGACAACCCATCTCAATGAAAGTGCTTTCCACAGTCTGTGCCTAGGGCTACTTTAAAAGGAAACAAACCATAGAAACAAAACTGAGAACTCCTTTATTTTGCCAAGTTTCAAAGAGCTACTACAAACCATGTTGGATTTAGAGTTCCAAATTCATCTATCTATATAGGAGAGAACAGAGGGAAACCTAAATATAAAACTGCTACTGTACACGAACGCTTCAACCTAGAAGAACTAAATTTGGTAAGCCAAGTGGGATTTGTGTACTTTTCATTACCATCACGTATCATCAAGATTGGGTGAAAAAATATTTGCTGGTATTTCGGAAACTCGTTATTTCTTAGAAGCTTGGCAAAACCTCTCAATGAAAGTGTTTTTCCACAGTCTGCGCCTAGGGCTACTTTAAGAGGAAACAAACCATAGAGACAAATCTGAGAACTCCTTTATTTTGTCAAGGTTCAAAGAGCTACTACAAACCAGGTGGGATTTAGAGTTCCAAATTCATCTATCTATATTGAAGAGAACAGAGAGAAACCTAAATATAAAAAACTGCTACTGTAGACGAACGCTTCAACCTAGAAGAACAAAATTTGGTGAGCCAAGTGGGATTTGTGTACTGATCATTACCACCAAGTATCAACAAGATTGTGTGAAAAATATTTGCTGGTATTTCGGAAACTCGTTATTTCTTTGAAGCTTGACAACCCATCTCAATGAAAGTGCTTTCCACAGTCTGTGCATAGGGCTACTTGAAGAGGAAACAAACCATAGAGACAAATCTGAGAACTCTTTTATTTTGTCAAGTTTCAAAGAGCTACTGCAAACCACGTTGGATTTAGAGTTCCAAATTCATCTATCTATATAGGAGAGAACAGAGAGAAACCTAAATATAAAACTGCTACTGTAGACGAACGCTTCAACCTAGAAGAACAAAATTTGGTGAGGCAAGTGGAATTTGTGTACTGATCACTACCAACAAGTATCATCAAGATTGGGTGAAGAAATATTTGCTGGTATTTCGGAAACTCGTTATTTCTTAGATGCTTGGCAACCAATCTCAATGAAAGTACTTTCCACAGTCTGTGCCTAGGGCTACTTTAAGAGGAAACAAACCATAGAGACAAAACTGAGAACTCCTTTATTTTGACAAGTTTCAAACAGCTACTACAAACCATGTTGGATTTAGAGTTCCAAATTCATCTGTCTATATAGGAGAGAACAGAGGGAAACCTAAATATAAAAACTGCTACTGTACACGAATGCTTCATCCTAGATGAACAAAAATTGGTTAGCCAAGTGGGATTTGTGTGCTGATCATTACCACCTAGTATCATCAAGTTTGGGTGAAAAAATATTTGCTGGTATTTCGGAAACTCGATATTTCTTAGAAGCTTGGCAACCCATCTCAATGAAAGTGCTTTCCACAGTCTGTGCCTAGGGCTACTTGAAGAGGAAACAAACCATAGAGACAAAACTGAGAACTCCTTTATTTTGTCAAGTTTCAAAGAGCTACTACAAACCATGTTGGATTTAGAGTTCCAAATTCATCTATCTGTATAGGAGAGAACAGAGGGAAACCTAAATATAAAAACTGCTACTGTAGACGAACGCTTCAACCTAGAAGAACAAAATTTGGGGAGCCAAGTGGGATTTGTGTTCTGATCATTACCACCAAGTATTATCAAGATTGGGTGAAAAAATATTTGCTGGTATTTCGGAAACTCGTTATTTCGTAGAAGCTTAGGAACCCCTCTCAATGAAAGTGCTTTCCACAGTCTGTGCCTAGGGCTACTTGAAGAGGAAACAAACCATAGAGACAAAACTGAGAACTCCTTTATTTTGTCAAGTTTCAAAGAGTACTACAAACCATGTTGGATATAGAGTTCCAAATTCATCTATCTGTATAGGAGAGAACAGAGGGAAACCTAAATATAAAAACTGCTACTGTACACGAACGCTTCAACCTAGAAGAACAAAATTTGGTAAGCCAAGTGGGATTTGTGTACTGATCATTACCACCAAGTATCATCAAGATTGGTTGAAAAAAAATATTTGCTGGTATTTCGGAAACTCGTTATTTCTTAGAAGCTTGGGAACCCCTCTCAATGAAAGTGATTTTCCACAGTCTGTGCCTAGGGCTACTTGAAAAGGAAAAAAACCATAGAGACAAATCTGAGACCTCCTTTATTTTGTCAAGTTTCAAAGAGCTACTACAAACCATGTTGGATTTAGAGTTCCAAATTCATCTATCTATATAGGAGAGAACAGAGAGAAACCTAAATATAAAAACTGCTACTGTAGACGAACGCTTCAACCTGGAACAAATTTTGGTGAGCCAAGTGGGATTTGTGTACTGATCATTACCACCAAGTATCAACAAGATTGTGTGAAAAATATTTGCTGGTATTTCGGAAACTCATTATTTCTTAGAAGCTTGACAACCCATCTCAATGAAAGTGCTTTCCACAGTCTGTGCCTAGGGCTACTTGAAGAGGAAACAAACCATAGATACAAATCTGAGAACTCCTTTATTTTGCCAAGTTTCAAAGAGCTACTACAAACCATGTTGGATTTAGAGTTCCAAATTCATCTATCTATATAGGAGAGAACAGTGAGAAACCTAAATATAAAAACTGCTACTGTAGACGAACGCTTCAACCTGGAACAAAATTTGGTGAGCCAAGTGGGATTTGTGTACTGATCATTACCACCAAGTATCAACAAGATTGTGTGAAAAATATTTGCTGGTATTTCGGAAACTCGTTATTTCTTAGAAGCTTGACAACCCATCTCAATGAAAGTGCTTTCCACAGTCTGTGCCTAGGGCTACTTGAAGAGGAAACAAACCATAGAGACAAATCTGAGAACTCCTTTATTTTGCCAAGTTTCAAAGAGCTACTACAAACCATGTTGGATTTAGAGTTCCAAATTCATCTATCTATATAGGAGAGAACAGAGAGAAACCTAAATATAAAAACTGCTACTGTAGACGAACGCTTCAACCTAGAAGAACAAAATTTGGTGAGCCAAGTGGGATTTGTGTACTGATCATTACCACCAAGTATCAACAAGATTGTGTGAAAAATATTTGCTGGTATTTCGGAACCTCGTTATTTCTTAGAAGCTTGACAACCCATCTCAATGAAAGTGCTTTCCACAGTCTGTGCCTAGGGCTACTTTAAAAGGAAACAAACCATAGAAACAAAACAGAGAACTCCTTTATTTTGCCAAGTTTCAAAGAGCTACTACAAACCATGTTGGATTTAGAGTTCCAAATTCATCTATCTATATAGGAGAGAACAGAGGGAAACCCAAATATAAAAACTGCTACTGTACACGAACGCTTCAACCTAGAAGAACTAAATTTGGTAAGCCAAGTGGGATTTGTGTACTTTTCATTACCATCACGTATCATCAAGATTGGGTGAAAAAATATTTGCTGGTATTTCGGAAACTCGTTATTTCTTAGAAGCTTGGCAAAACCTCTCAATGAAAGTGTTTTTCCACAGTCTGCGCCTAGGGCTACTTTAAGAGGAAACAAACCATAGAGACAAATCTGAGAACTCCTTTATTTTGTCAAGGTTCAAAGAGCTACTACAAACCATGTTGGATTTAGAGTTCCAAATTCATCTATCTATATAGGAGAGAACAGAGAGAAACCTAAATATAAAAACTGCTACTGTAGACGAACGCTTCAACCTAGAAGAACAAAATTTGGTGAGCCAAGTGGGACTTGTGTACTGATCATTACCACCAAGTATCAACAAGATTGTGTGAAAAATATTTGCTGGTATTTCGGAAACTCGTTATTTCTTAGAAGCTTGACAACCCATCTCAATGAAAGTGCTTTCCACAGTCTGTGCCTAGGGCTACTTTAAAAGGAAACAAACCATAGTGACAAAACTGAGAACTCCTTTATTTTGCCAAGTTTCAAAGAGCTACTACAAACCATGTTGGATTTAGAGTTCCAAATTTATCTATCTATATAGGAGAGAACAGAGTGAAACCTGAAAATAAAAACTGCTACTGTAAACGAAGGCTTCAACGTAGCAAAACAAAATTTGGTGAGCCAAGTGGGATTTGTGTACTTTTCATTACCATCACGTATCATCAAGATTGGGTGAAAAAATATTTGCTGGTATTTCGGAAACTCGTTATTTCTTAGAAGCTTGGCAACCCCTCTCAATGATAGTGTTTTTCCACAGTCTGTGCCTAGGGCTACTTGAAGAGGAAACAAACCATAGAGACAAAACTGAGAACTCCTTTATTTTGTCAAGTTTCAAGGAGCTACTACAAAGCATGTTGGATTTAGAGTTCTAAATTCATCTACCTATATAGGAGAGAACAGAGGGAAACATAAATATAAAAACTGCTACTGTAGACGAACGCTTCAACCTAGAAGAACAAAATTTGGTAAGCCAAGTGGGATTTGTATACTAATCATTACCACCAAGTATCATCAAGATTGGGTGAAAAAATATTTGCTGGTATTTCGGAAACTCGTTATTTCTTAGAAGCTTGGCAAACCCTCTCAATGAAAGTGCTTTTCCACAGTCTGTGCCTAGGGCTACTTGAAGAGGAAAAAAACCATAGAGAAAAATCTGAGAACACCTTTATTTTGTCAAGTTTCAAATAGCTACTGCAAACCACGTTGGATTTAGAGTTCCAAATTCATCTATCTATATAGGAGAGAACAGAGAGAAACCTAAATATAAAACTGCTACTGTAGACGAACACTTCAACCTAGAAGAACAAAATTTATGAGGCAAGTGGGATTTGTGTACTGATCACTACCACCAAGTATCATCAAGATTGGGTGAAGAAATATTTGCTGGTATTTCGGAAACTCGTTATTTCTTAGAAGCTTGGCAACCAATCTCAATGAAAGTGCTTTCCACAGTCTGTGCCTAGGACTACTTTAAGAGGAAACAAACCATAGAGACAAAACTGAGAACTCCTTTATTTTGTCAAGTTTCAAACAGCTACTACAAACCATGTTGGATTTAAAGTTCCAAATTCATCTATCTATATAGGAGAGAACAGAGAGAAACCTAAATATAAAAACTGCTACTGTAGACGAACGCTTCAACCTAGAAGACAAAATTTGGTGAGCCAAGTGGGATTTGTGTACTGATCATTACCACCAAGTATCAACAAGATTGTGTGAAAAAATATTTGCTGGTATTTCGGAAACTCGTTATTTCTTAGAAGCTTGACAACCCATCTCAATGAAAGTGCTTTCCACAGTCTGTGCCTAGGGCTACTTGAAGAGGAAACAAACCATAGAGACAAAACTGAGAACTCCTTTATTTTGTCAAGTTTCAAAGAGCTACTACAAACCATGTTGGATTTAGAGTTCCAAATTCATCTGTCTATATAGGAGAGAACAGAGGGAAACCTAAATATAAAAACTGCTACTGTACACGAACGCTTCAACCTAGAAGAACTAAATTTGGTGAGCCAAGTGGGATTTGTGTACTGATCATTAGCAACAAGTATCATCAAGATTGGGTGAAAAAATATTTGCTGTTATTTCGGAAACTCGTTATTTCTTAGAAGCTTGGCAACCCCTCTCATTGAAAGTGCTTTTCCACAGTCTGTGCCTAGGGCTACTTGTAGAGGAAACAAACCACAGAGACAAAACTGAGAACTCCTTTATTTTGTCAAGTTTCAAGGAGCTACTACAAAGCATGTTGGATTTAGAGTTCCAAATTCATCTTTCTATATAGGAGAGAACAGAGGGAGACCTAAATATAAATACTGCTACTGTAGACGAACGCTTCAACCTAGAAGAACAAAATTTGGTAAGCCAAGTGGGATTTGTATACTAATCATTACCACCAAGAATCATCAAGTTTGGGTGAAAAAATATTTGCTGGTATTTCCGAAACTCGTTATTTCTTAGAAGCTTGGCAACCCCTTTCAATGAAAGTGCTTTTCCACAGTCTGTGCCTACGGCTACTTGAAGAGGAAACAAAACATAGTGACAAAACTGAGAACTCCTTTATTTTGTCAAGTTTCAAAGAGCTACTACAAACCATGTTGGATTTAGAGTTCCAAATTCATCTATCTATATAGGAGAGAACAGAGAGAAACCTAAATATAAAAACTGCTACTGTAGACGAACGCTTCAACCTAGAAGACCAAATTTGGTGAGCCAAGTGGGATTTGTGTACTGATCATTACCACCAAGTATCAACAAGATTGTGTGAAAAAATATTTGTGGTATTTCAGAAACTCATTATTTCTTAGAAGCTTGACAACCCATCTCAATGAAAGTGCTTTCCACAGTCTGTGCCTAGGGCTACTTGAAGAGGAAACAAACCATACAGACAAAACTGAGAACTCCTTTATTTTGTCAAGTTTCAAAGAGCTACTACAAACCATGTTGGATTTAGAGTTCCAAATTCATCTATCTATATATGAGAGAACAGAGTGAAACCTAAATATAAAAACTGCTACTGTAGACGAACGCTTCAACCTAGAAGGACAAAATTTGGTGAGCCAAGTGGGACTTGTGTACTGATCATTACCACCACGTATCATCAAGATTGGGTGAAAATATATTTGCTGGTATTTCGGAAAATCGTTATTTCTTAGAAGCTTGGGAACCCCTCTCAATGAAAGTGCTTTTCCACAGTCTGTGCCTAGGGCTACTTGAAGAGGAAACAAACCATAGCGACAAAACTGAGAACTCCTTTATTTTGTCAAGTTTCAAAGAGCTACTACAAACCATGTTGGATTTAGAGTTCCAAATTCATCTATCTATATGGGAGAGAACAGAGGGAAACCTAAATATAAATCCTGCTACTGTAGACGAACGCTTCAACCTAGAAGAACAAAATTTGGGGAACCAAGTGGGATTTGTGTACTGATCATTAATACCAAGTATCAACAAGAATGTGTGAAAAATATTTGCTGGTATTTCGGAAACTCGTTATTTCTTAGAAGCTTGACAACCCATCTCAATGAAAGTGCTTTCCACAGTCTGTGCCTAGGGCTACTTGAAGAGGAAACAAACCATAGAGACAAATCTGAGAACTCCTTTATTTTGTCAAGTTTCAAAGAGCTACTGCAAACCACGTTGGATTTAGAGTTCCAAATTCATCTATCTATATAGGAGAGAACAGAGAGAAACCTAAATATAAAACTGCTACTGTAGACGAACGCTTCAACCTAGAAGAACAAAATATGGTGAGGCAAGTGGGATTTGTGTACTGATCACTACCAACAAGTATCATCAAGATTGGGTGCAGAAATATTTGCTGGTATTTCGGAAACTCGTTATTTGTTAAAAGCTTGGCAACCAATCTCAATGAAAGTACTTTCCACAGTCTGTGCCTAGGGCTACTTGAAGAGGAAACAAACCATAGAGACAAAACTGAGAACTCCTTTATTTTGACAAGTTTCAAAGAGCTACTACAAACCATGTTGGATTTAGAGTTCCAAATTCATCTGTCTATATAGGAGAGAACAGAGGGAAACCTAAATATAAAAACTGCTACTGTACACGAATGCTTCATCCTAGATGAACAAAAATTGGTTAGCCAAGTGGGATTTGTGTGCTGATCATTACCACCAAGTATCATCAAGTTTGGGTGAAAAAATATTTGCTGGTATTTCGGAAACTCGATATTTCTTAGAAGCTTGGCAACCCATCTCAATGAAAGTGCTTTTCCACAGTCTGTTCCTAGGGCTACATGAAGAGGAAACAAACCAGAGAGACAAAACTGAGAACTCCTTTATTTTGTCAAGTTTCAAAGAGCTACTACAAACCATGTTGGATTTAGAGTTCCAAATTCATCTATCTATATGGGAGAGAACAGAGGGAAACCTAAATATAAAACCTGCTACTGTAGACGAACGCTTCAACCTAGAAGAACAAAATTTGGGGAGCGAAGTGGGATTTGTGTACTGATGATTACCACCAAGTATTATCAAGATTGGGTGAAAAAATATTTGCTGGTATTTCGGAAACTCGTTATTTCGTAGAAGGTTAGGAACCCCTCTCAATGAAAGTGCTTATCACAGTCTGTGCCTAGGGCTACTTTAAGAGGAAACAAACCATAGAGACAAAACTGAGAACTCCTTTATTTTGACAAGTTTCAAAGAGCTACTACAAACCATGTTGGATTTAGAGTTCCAAATTCATCTATCTGTATAGGAGAGAACAGAGGGAAACCTAAATATAAAAACGGCTACTGTAGACAAACGCTTCAACCTAGAAGAACATAATTTGGCGAGCCAAGCGGGTACTGTGTACTGATCATTACCACCAAGTATCATCAAGATTGGGTGAAAAAATATTTGCTGATATTTCGGAAACTCGTTATTTCTTAGAAGCTTGGCAACCCCTCTCAATGAAAGTGCTTTTCCAGAGTCTGCGCCTAGGGCTACTTGAAGAGGAAACAAACCATAGAGAGAAAACTCAGAACTCCGTTATTTTGTCAAGTTTCAAAGAGCTACTACAATCCATGTTGGATTTAGAGTTCCAAATTCATCTATCTATATAGGAGAGAACAGAGAGAAACCTAAATATAAAAACTGCTACTGTAGACGAACGCTTCAACCTAGAAGAACAAAATTTGGTGAGCCAAGTGGGATCTGTGTACTGATCATTACCACCAAGTATCATCAAGATTGGGTGAAAAAATATTTGCTGGTATTTCGGAAACTCATTATTTCTTAGAAGCTTGGCATCCCCTCTCAATGAAAGTGCTTTTCTACAGTCTGTGCCTAGGGCTACTTGAAGAGGAAACAAACCATAGAGGCAAAACTGAGAACTCCTTTATTTTGTCAAGTTTCAAAGAGCTACTACAATCCATGTTGGATTTAGAGTTCCAAATTCATCTATCTATATAGGAGATAACAGAGAGAAACCTAAATATAAAAACTGCTACTGTAGACGAACGCTTCAACCTAGAAGAACAAAATTTGGTGAGCCAAGTGGGATTTGTGTACTGATTATTACCACCAAGTATCATCAAGATTGGGTGAAAAAATATTTGCTGGTATTTCGGAAACTTGTAATTTCTTAGAAGCTTGGCAAACTCTCTCAATGAAAGTGCTTTTCCACAGTCTGTGCCTAGGCCTCTTGAAGAGGAAACAAACCATAGAGACAAAACTCAGAACTCCTTTATTTTGTCAAGTTTCAAAGAGCTACTACAAACCATGTTGGATTTAGAGTTCCAAATTCATCTATCTCTACATGAGAGAACAGAGTGAAACCTAAATATAAAAACTGATACTGTAG
This sequence comes from Callospermophilus lateralis, assembly GCF_048772815.1. Classification (NCBI taxonomy): domain Eukaryota; kingdom Metazoa; phylum Chordata; class Mammalia; order Rodentia; family Sciuridae; genus Callospermophilus; species Callospermophilus lateralis. Next base: position 14,156 of record NW_027515434.1, read on the forward strand.
ACGAACGCTTCAACCTAGAGGAACAAAATTTGGCGAGCCAAGTGGGATGTGTGTACTGATCATTAACACCCAGTATCATCAAGATGGGTGAAAAAATATTTGCTGGTATTTTGGAAACTTGTAATTTCTTAGAAGCTTGGCAAACTCTCTCAATGAAAGTGCTTTTCCACAGTCTTTGCCTAGGGCTACTTGAAGAGGAAACAAACCATAGAGAGAAAACTGAGAACTCTTTTATTTTGTCAAGTTTCAAAGAGCTACTACAAACCATGTTGGATTTAGAGTTCCAAATTTATCTATCTATACAGGAGAGAACAGAGGGAAAACTAAATATAAAAACTGCTACTGTAGACGAAAGCTTCAACCTAGAAGAACAAAATTTGGTGAGCCAAGTGGGATTTGTGTGCTGATCATTAGCAACAAGTATCATCAAGATTGGGTGAAAAAATATTTGCTGGTACTTCGGAAACTCGTTATTTCTTAGAAGCTTGGCAACCCCTCTCAATTAAATTGCTTTTCCAGAGTCTGCGCCTAGGGCTACTTGAAGAGGAAACAAACCATAGAGACAAAACTCAGAACACCTTTATTTTGTCAAGTTTCAAAGAGCTACTACAAACCATGTTGGATTTAGAGTTCCAAATTCATCTATCTATATAGGAGAGAACAGAGAGAAACATAAATATAAAAACTGCTACTGTAGACGAACGCTTTAACCTAGAAGAACAAAATTTGGTGAGCCAAGTGGGATTTGTGTACTTATCATTACCACCAAGTATCATCAAGATTGGGTGAAAAAATATTTGCTGGTATTTCGGAAACTTGTAATTTCTTAGAAGCTTGGCAAACTCTCTCAATGAAAGTGCTTTTCCACAGTCTGTGCCTAGGCCTCTTGAAGAGGAAACAAACCATAGAGACAAAACTCAGAACTCCTTTATTTTGTCAAGTTTCAAAGAGCTACTACAAACCATGTTGGATTTAGAGTTCCAAATTCATCTATCTCTACATGAGAGAACAGAGTGAAACCTAAATATAAAAACTGATACTGTAGGCGAACGCTTCAACCTAGAAGAACACAATTTGGTGAGCCAAGTGGGATTTGTGTACTGATCATTAGCAACCAGTATCATCAAGATTGGGTGAAAAAATATTTGCTGGTACTTGGGAAACTCGTTATTTCTTAGAAGCTTGGCAACCCCTCTCAATGAAAGTGCTTTTCCACAGTCTGCGCCTAGGGCTACTTGAAGAGGAAACAAACCATAGAGACAAAACTCAGAACTCCTTTATTTTGTCAAGTTACAAAGAGCTACTACAATCCATGTTGGATTTAGAGTTCCAAATTCATCTATCTATATATGAGAGAACAGAGTGAAACCTAAATATAAAAACGGCTACTGTAGCAAACGCTTCAACCTAGAAGAACATAATTTGGTGAGCCAAGCGCGTACTGTGTACTGATCATTACCACCAAGTATCATCAAGATTGGGGAAAAAATATTTGCTGATATTTCGGAAACTCGTTATTTCTTAGAAGCTTGGCAACCCCTCTCAATGAAAGTGGTTTTCCACAGTCTGTGCCTAGGGCTACTTGAAGAGGAAACAAACCAGAGAGACAAAACTCAGAACTCTTTATTTTGTCGAGTTTCAAAGAGCTACTACAAACCATGTTGGATTTAGAGTTCCAAATTCATCTATCTATATATGAGAGAACAGAGTGAAACCTAAATATAAAAACTGCTACTGTAGACGAACGCTTCAACCTAGAAGAACAAAATTTGGTGAGCCAAGTGGGATCTGTGTACTGATCATTAGCGACCAGTATCATCAAGATTGGGTGAAAAAATATTTGCAGGTATTATGGAAACTCGTTATTTCTTAGAAGCTTGGCAACCCCTCTCAATGAAAGTGCTTCCACTGTCTGTGCCTAGGGCTACTTGAAGAGGAAACAAACTATAGAGACAAAACTGAGAACTCCTTTATTTTGTCAAGTTTCAAAGAGCTACTACAAACCATGTTGGATTTAGAGGTACAAATTCATATATCTATATAGGAGAGAACAGAGGGAAACCTAAATATAAAAACTTCTACTGTAGGCAACGCTTCAAACTAGAAGAACACAATTTGGTGAGCCAAGTGGGATCTGTGTACTGATCATTAGCAACCAGTATCATCAAGATTGGGTGAAAAAAAATTTGCTGGTACTTCGGAAACTCGTTATTTCTTAGAAGCTTGGCAACCCCTCTCAATGAAAGTGCTTTTCCAGAGTCTGCGCCTAGGGCTACTTGAAGAGGAAACAAACCATAGAGACAAAACTCAGAACTACTTTATTTTGTCAAGTTTCAAAGAGCTACTACAATCCATGTTAGATTTAGAGTTCCAAATTCATCTATCTATATAGGAGAGAACAGAGAGAAACATAAATATAAAAACTGCTACTGTAGACGAACGCTTCAACCTAGAAGAACAAAATATGGTGAGCCAAGTGGGATCTGTGTACTGATCATTACCACCAAGTATCATCAAGATTCGGAGAAAAAATATTTGCTGGTATTTCGGAAACTCGTTATTTCTTAGAAGCTTGGCAACCCCTCTCAATGAAAGTGCTTTTCCACAGTCTGTGCCTAGGGCTACTTGAAGAGGAAACAAACCATAGATACAAAACTGAGAACTCCTTTATTTTGTCAAGTTTCAAAGAGCTACTACAATCCATGTTGGATTTAGAGTTCCAAATTCATCTATCTATATAGGAGAGAACAGAGAGAAACCTAAATATAAAAACTGCTACTGTAGACGAACGCTTCAACCTAGAAGAACAAAATTTGGTGAGCCAAGTGGGATATGTGTACTGATCATTACCACCAAGTATCATCAAGATTGGATGAAAAAATATTTGCTGGTATTTCGGAAACTTGTAATTTCTTAGAAGCTTGGCAAACTTTCTCAATGAAAGTGCTTTTCCACAGTCTGTGCCTAGGCCTCTTTTAGAGGAAACAAACCATAGAGACAAAACTCAGAACTCCTTTATTTTGTCGAGTTTCAAAGAGCTACTACAAACCATGTTGGATTTTGAGTTCCAAATTCATCTATCTCTACATGAGAGAACAGAGTGAAACCTAAATATAAAAACTGATACAGTAGACGAACGCTTCAACCTAGAAGAACAAAATTTGGCCAGCCAAGTGGGATCTGTGTACTGATCATTAACACCCAGTATCATCAAGATTGGGTGAAAAAATATTTGCTGGTATTTCGGAAACTTGTAATTTCTTAAAAGCTTGGCAAACTCTCTCAATGAAAGTGCTTTTCCACAGTCTTTGCCTAGGGCTACTTGAAGAGGAAACAAACCATAGAGACAAAACTCAGAACTCCTTTATTTTGTCGAGTTTCAAAGAGCTACTACAAACCATGTTGGATTTAGAGTTCCAAATTCATCTATCTCTACATGAGAGAACAGAGTGAAACCTAAATATAAAAACTGATACTGTAGACGAACGCTTCAACCTAGAAGAACAAAATTTGGCCAGCCAAGTGGGATCTGTGTACTGATCATTAACACCCAGTATCATCAAGATTGGGTGAAAAATATTTGCTGGTATTTCGGAAACTTGTAATTTCTTAGAAGCTTGGCAAACTCTCTCAATGAAAGTGCTTTTCCACAGTGTGTGCCTAGTGCTAATTGAAGAGGAAACAAACCATAGAGACAAAACTGAGAAACTCCCATATTTTGTCAAGTTTCAAAGAGCTACTACAAACCATGTTGGATTTAGAGTTCCAAATTCATCTATCTATACAGGAGAGAACAGAGGGAAACCTAAATATAAAAACTGCTACTGTACACGAACGCTTCAACCTAGAAGAACACAATTTGGTGAGCCAAGTGGGATTTGTGTACTGATCATTAGCAACCAGTATCATCAAGATTGGGTGAAAAAATATTTGCTGGTACTTGGGAAACTCGTTATTTCTTAGAAGCTTGGCAACCCCTCTCAATGAAAGTGCTTTTCCACAGTCTGCGCCTAGGGCTACTTGAAGAGGAAACAAACCATAGAGACAAAACTCAGAACTCCTTTATTTTGTCAAGTTACAAAGAGCTACTACAATCCATGTTGGATTTAGAGTTCCAAATTCATCTATCTATATATGAGAGAACAGAGTGAAACCTAAATATAAAAACGGCTACTGTAGCAAACGCTTCAACCTAGAAGAACATAATTTGGTGAGCCAAGCGCGTACTGTGTACTGATCATTACCACCAAGTATCATCAAGATTGGGGAAAAAATATTTGCTGATATTTCGGAAACTCGTTATTTCTTAGAAGCTTGGCAACCCCTCTCAATGAAAGTGGTTTTCCACAGTCTGTGCCTAGGGCTACTTGAAGAGGAAACAAACCAGAGAGACAAAACTCAGAACTCTTTATTTTGTCGAGTTTCAAAGAGCTACTACAAACCATGTTGGATTTAGAGTTCCAAATTCATCTATCTATATATGAGAGAACAGAGTGAAACCTAAATATAAAAACTGCTACTGTAGACGAACGCTTCAACCTAGAAGAACAAAATTTGGTGAGCCAAGTGGGATCTGTGCACTGATCATTAGCGACCAGTATCATCAAGATTGGGTGAAAAAATATTTGCAGGTATTATGGAAACTCGTTATTTCTTAGAAGCTTGGCAACCCCTCTCAATGAAAGTGCTTCCACTGTCTGTGCCTAGGGCTACTTGAAGAGGAAACAAACTATAGAGACAAAACTGAGAACTCCTTTATTTTGTCAAGTTTCAAAGAGCTACTACAAACCATGTTGGATTTAGAGGTACAAATTCATATATCTATATAGGAGAGAACAGAGGGAAACCTAAATATAAAAACTTCTACTGTAGGCGAACGCTTCAAACTAGAAGAACACAATTTGGTGAGCCAAGTGGGATCTGTGTACTGATCATTAGCAACCAGTATCATCAAGATTGGGTGAAAAAAAATTTGCTGGTACTTCGGAAACTCGTTATTTCTTAGAAGCTTGGCAACCCCTCTCAATGAAAGTGCTTTTCCAGAGTCTGCGCCTAGGGCTACTTGAAGAGGAAACAAACCATAGAGACAAAACTCAGAACTACTTTATTTTGTCAAGTTTCAAAGAGCTACTACAATCCATGTTAGATTTAGAGTTCCAAATTCATCTATCTATATAGGAGAGAACAGAGAGAAACATAAATATAAAAACTGCTACTGTAGACGAACGCTTCAACCTAGAAGAACAAAATATGGTGAGCCAAGTGGGATCTGTGTACTGATCATTACCACCAAGTATCATCAAGATTCGGAGAAAAAATATTTGCTGGTATTTCGGAAACTCGTTATTTCTTAGAAGCTTGGCAACCCCTCTCAATGAAAGTGCTTTTCCACAGTCTGTGCCTAGGGCTACTTGAAGAGGAAACAAACCATAGATACAAAACTGAGAACTCCTTTATTTTGTCAAGTTTCAAAGAGCTACTACAATCCATGTTGGATTTAGAGTTCCAAATTCATCTATCTATATAGGAGAGAACAGAGAGAAACCTAAATATAAAAACTGCTACTGTAGACGAACGCTTCAACCTAGAAGAACAAAATTTGGTGAGCCAAGTGGGATATGTGTACTGATCATTACCACCAAGTATCATCAAGATTGGATGAAAAAATATTTGCTGGTATTTCGGAAACTTGTAATTTCTTAGAAGCTTGGCAAACTTTCTCAATGAAAGTGCTTTTCCACAGTCTGTGCCTAGGCCTCTTTTAGAGGAAACAAACCATAGAGACAAAACTCAGAACTCCTTTATTTTGTCGAGTTTCAAAGAGCTACTACAAACCATGTTGGATTTAGAGTTCCAAATTCATCTATCTCTACATGAGAGAACAGAGTGAAACCTAAATATAAAAACTGATACAGTAGACGAACGCTTCAACCTAGAAGAACAAAATTTGGCCAGCCAAGTGGGATCTGTGTACTGATCATTAACACCCAGTATCATCAAGATTGGGTGAAAAAATATTTGCTGGTATTTCGGAAACTTGTAATTTCTTAAAAGCTTGGCAAACTCTCTCAATGAAAGTGCTTTTCCACAGTCTTTGCCTAGGGCTACTTGAAGAGGAAACAAACCATAGAGACAAAACTCAGAACTCCTTTATTTTGTCGAGTTTCAAAGAGCTACTACAAACCATGTTGGATTTAGAGTTCCAAATTCATCTATCTCTACATGAGAGAACAGAGTGAAACCTAAATATAAAAACTGATACTGTAGACGAACGCTTCAACCTAGAAGAACAAAATTTGGCCAGCCAAGTGGGATCTGTGTACTGATCATTAACACCCAGTATCATCAAGATTGGGTGAAAAAATATTTGCTGGTATTTCGGAAACTTGTAATTTCTTAGAAGCTTGGCAAACTCTCTCAATGAAAGTGCTTTTCCACAGTGTGTGCCTAGTGCTAATTGAAGAGGAAACAAACCATAGAGACAAAACTGAGAACTCCCATATTTTGTCAAGTTTCAAAGAGCTACTACAAACCATGTTGGATTTAGAGTTCCAAATTCATCTATCTATACAGGAGAGAACAGAGGGAAACCTAAATATAAAAACAGCTACTATAGATGAACGCTTCAACCTAGAAGAACAAAATTTGGTGAGCCAAGTGGCATTTGTGTACTGATCATTAGCAACAAGTATCATCAAGATTGGGTGAAAAAATATTTGCTGGTACTTCGGAAACTCGTTTTTTATTAGAAGCTTGGCAACCCCTCTCGATGAAAGTGCTTTTCCACAGTCTGCGCCTAGGGCTACTTGAAGAGGAAACAAACCATAGAGACAAAACTCAGAACTCCTTTATTTTGTCAAGTTTCAAAGAGCTACTACAAACCATGTTGGATTTAGAGTTCCAAATTCATCTATCTATATATGAGAGAACAGAGTGAAACCTAAATATAAAAACGGCTACTGTAGACGAACGCTTCAACCTAGAAGAACAAAATTTGGTGAGCCAAGTGGGATTTGTGTACTGATCATTAGCAACCAGTATCATCAAGATTGGGTGAAAAAATATTTGCTGATATTTCGAAACTCGTTATTTCTTAGAAGCTTGGCAACCCCTTCAATGAAAGTGGTTTTCCACAGTCTGTGCCTAGGGCTAATTGAAGAGGAAACAAACCATAGAGACAAAACTCAGAACTCTTTATTTTGTCAAGTTTCAAAGAGCTACTACAAACCATGTTGGATTTAGAGTTCCAAATTCATCTATCTATATATGAGAGAACAGAGTGAAACCTAAATATAAAAACTGCTACTGTAGACGAACGCTTCAACCTAGAATTACAAAATTTGGTGAGCCAAGAGGGATCTGTGTACTGATCATTACCACAAAGTATCATCAAGATTGGGTGAAAAAATATATGCTGGTATTTCGGAAACACGTTATTTCTTAGAAGCTTGGCAACCCCTCTCAATGAAAGTGGTTTTCCACAGTCTGTGCCTAGGGCTACTTGAAGAGGAAACAAACCATAGAGACAAAACTGAGAACTCCTTTATTTTGTTAAGTTTCAAAGTGCTACTACAAACCATGTTGGATTTAGAGTTACAAATTCATATATCTATATAGGAGAGGACAGAGGGAAACCTAAATATAAAAACTTCTACTGTAGGCGAACGCTTCAACCTAGAAGAACACAATTTGGTGAGCCAAGTGGGATTTGTGTACTGATCATTAGCAACCAGTATCATCAAGATTGGGTGAAAAAATATTTGCTGGTACTTCGGAAATCGTTATTTCTTAGAAGCTTGGCAACCCCTCTCAATGAAAGTGCTTTTCCACAGTCTGTGCCTAGGGCTACTTGAAGAGGAAACAAACCATAGAGACAAAACTCACAACTCCTTTATTTTGTCAAGTTTCAAAGAGCTACTACAATCCATGTTGGATTTAGAGTTCCAAATTCATCTATCTATATAGGAGAGAACAGAGAGAAACCTAAATATAAAAACTGCTACTGTAGACGAACGCTTCAACCTAGAAGAACAAAATTTGGTGAGCCAAGTGGGATCTGTGTACTGATCATTACCACCAAGTATCATCAAGATTGGGTGAAAAAATATTTGCTGGTATTTCGGAAACTCGTTATGTCTTAGAAGCTTGGCAACCCCTCTCAATGAAAGTGCTTTTCCACAGTCTGTGCCTAGGGCTACTTGAAGAGGAAACAAACCATAGAGACAAAACTGAGAACTCCTTTATTTTGTCAAGTTTCAAAGAGCTACTACAATCCATGTTGGATTTAGAGTTCCAAATTCATCTATCTATATAGGAGAGAACAGAGAGAAACCTAAATATAAAAACTGCTACTGTAGACGAACGCTTCAACCTAGAAGAACAAAATTTTGTGAGCCAAGTGGGATTTGTGTACTGATCATTACCACCAAGTATCATCAAGATTGGGTGAAAAAATATTTGCTGGTATTTCGGAAACTTGTAATTTCTTAGAAGCTTGGCAAACTCTCTCAATGAAAGTGCTTTTCCACAGTCTGTGCCTAGGGCTACTTGAAGAGGAAACAAACCATAGAGACAAAACTGAGAACTCCTTTATTTTGTCAAGTTTCAAAGAGCTACTACAAACCATGTTGGATTTAGAGTTACAAATTCATATATCTACACAGGAGAGAACAGAGGGAAACCTAAATATAAAAACTTCTACTGTAGGCGAACGCTTCAACCTAGAAGAACACAATTTGGTGAGCCAAGTGGGATTTGTGTACTGATCATTAGCAACCAGTATCATCAAGATTGGGTGAAAAAATATTTGCTGATACTTCGGAAACTCGTTATTTCTTAGAAGCTTGGCAACCCCTCTCAATGAAAGTGGTTTTCCAGAGTCTGCGCCTAGGGCTACTTGAATAGGAAACAAACCATAGAGAAAAAAACTCAGAACTTTTTTATTTTGTCAAGTTTCAAAGAGCTACTACAAACCATGTTGGATTTAGAGTTCCAAATTCATCTATCTATATATGAGAGACAGAGTGAAACCTAAATATAAAAATGACTACTGTAGACGAACGCTTCAACCTAGAAGAACAAAAATTGGTGAGCAAGTGGGATCTGTGTACTGATCATTACCACCAAGTATCATCAAGATTGGGTGAAAAAATATTTGCTGGTATTTCAGAAACTCGTTATTTCTTAGAAGCTTGGCAACGCCTCTCAATGAAAGTGGTTTTCCACAGTCTATGCCTAGGGCTACTTGAAGAGGAAACAAACCATAGAGACAAAACTCAGAACTCCTTTATTTTGTCAAGTTTCAAAGAGCTACTACAAACCATGTTGGATTTAGAGTTCCAAATTCATCTATCTATATATTAGAGAACAGAGTGAAACCTAAATATAAAAACTGCTACTGTAGACTAACGCTTCAACCAAGAAGAACAAAATTTGGTGAGCCAAGTGGGATTTGTGTACTGAACATTACCACCAAGTATCATCAAGATTGGATGAAAAAATATTTGCTGGTATTTGGAAACTCGTTATTTCTTAGAAGCTTGGCAACCCATCTCAATGAAAGTGCTTCCACAGTCTGTGCCTAGGGCTACTTGAAGAGGAAACAAACCATAGAGACAAAACTGAGAACTCCTTTATTTTGTCAAGTTTCAAAGAGCTACTACAATCCATGTTGGTTTAGAGTTCCAAATTCATCTATCTATATACCATAGAACAGAGAGAAACCTAAATATAAAAACTGCTACTGTAGACGAACGCTTCAACCTAGAACAACAAAATTTGGTGAGCCAAGTGGGATTTGTGAACTGATCATTACCACCAAGTATCATCAAGATTGGGTGAAAAAATATTTGCTGGTATTTCGGAATCTTGTAATTTCTTAGAAGCTTGGCAAACTCTCTCAATGAATGTGCTTTTCCACAGTGTGTGCCTATGGATACTTGAAGAGGAAACAAACCATAGAGACAAAACTGAGAACTCCTTTATTTTGTCAAGTTTCAAAGAGCTACTACTAACCATGTTGGATTTAGAGTTCCAAATTCATATATCTATATAGGAGAGAACAGAGCTAAACCTAAATATAAAAACTGCTACTGTAGACGAACGCTTCAACCTAGAAGAACACAATTTGGTGAGCCAAGTGGGATTTGTGTACTGATCATTAGCAACAAGTATCATCAAGATTGGGTGAAAAAATATTTGCTGGTACTTCGGAAACTCGTTATTTCTTAGAAGCTTGGCAACCCCTCTCAATTAAATTGCTTTTCCAGAGTCTGCGCCTAGGGCGACTTGAAGAGGAAACAAACCACAGAGACAAAATTCAGAACCTTTTTATTTTGTCAAGTTTCAAAGAGCTACTACAAACCATGTTGGATTTGGAGTTCCAAATTCATCTATCTATATATGAGAGAACAGAGTGAAACCTAAATACAAAAACTGCTACTGTAGACGAACGCTTCAACCTAGAGGAACAAAATTTGGTGAGCCAAGTGGGTACTGTGTACTGATCATTACCACCAAGTATCATCAAGATTGGGTGAAAAGATATTTGCTGCTATTTCGGAAACTCGTTATTTCTTAGAAGATTAGCAACCCCTCTCAATGAAAGTGGTTTTCCACCAGTCTGTGCCTAGGGCTACTTGAAGAGGAAACAAACCATAGAGACAAAACTCAGAACTCTTTATTTTGTCAAGTTCAAAGAGCTACTACAAACCATGTTGAATTTAGAGTTCCAAATTCATCTATCTATATAGGAGAGAACAGAGAGAAACCTAAATATAAAAACTGCTACTGTAGACGAACGATTCAACCTAGAAGAACAAAATTTGGTGAGCCATGTGGGATTTGCGTACTGATCATTACCACCAAGTATCATCAAGATTGGGAGAAAAAATATTTGCTGGTATTTCGGAAACTTGTAATTTCTTAGAAGCTTTGCAAACTCTCTCAATGAAAGTGCTTTTCCACAGTCTGTGCCTAGGGCTACTTGAAGAGGAAACAAACCGTAGAGACAAAACTGAGAACTCCTTTATTTTGTCAAGTTTCAAAGAGCTACTACAAACCATGTTGGATTTAGAGTTCCAAATTCATATATCTATATAGGAGAGAACAGAGCTAAACCTAAATATAAAAACTGCTACTGTAGATGAACGCTTCAACCTAGAAGAACACAATTTGGTGAGCCAAGTGGGATTTGTGTACTGATCATTAGCAACCAGTATCATCAAAGATTGGGTGAAAAAATATTTGCTGGTACTTCGGAAACTCGTTATTTCCTAGAAGCTTGGCAACCACTCTCAATGAAAGTGCTTTTCCACAGTCTGTGCCTAGGGCTAATTGAAGAGGAAACAATCCATAGAGACAAAACTCAGAACACCTTTATTTTGTCAAGTTCAAAGAGCTACTACAAACCATGTTGGATTTAGAGTTCCAAATTCATCTATCTATATATGAGAGAACAGAGTGAATCCTAAAGATAAAAACGGCTACACTAGACGAACGCTTCAACCTAGAAGAACAAAATTTGGTGAGCCACGTGGGTACTGTGTACTGATCATTACCACCAAGTTTCATGAAGATTGGGTGAAAAAATATTTGCTGGTATTTCGGAAACACGTTATTTCTTAGAAGCTTGGCAACCCCTCTCAATGAAAGTGCTTTTACACAGTCTGTGCCTAGGGCTACTTGAAGAGGAAACAAACCATAGAGACAAAACTGAGAACTCCTTTATTTTGTCAAGTTTCAAAGAGCTACTACAATCCATGTTGGATTTAAAGTTCCAAATTCATCTATCTATATAGGAGAGAACAGAGAGAAACCTAAATATAAAAACTGCTACTGTAGACGAACGCTTCAACCTAAAAGAACAAAATTTGGTGAGCCAAGTGGGATTTGTGTACTGATCATTACCACCAAGTATCATCAAGATTGGGTGAAAAAATATTTGCTGGTATATTGGATACACGTTATTTCTTAGAAGCTTGGCAATCCATCTCAATGAAAGTGCTTCCACAGTCTGTGCCTAGGGCTACTTGAAGAGGAAACAAACCATAGAGACAAAACTGAGAACTCCTTTATTTTGTCAAGTTTCAAAGAGCTACTACAATCCATGTTGGATTTAGAGTTCCAAATTCATCTATCTATATAGAAGAGAACAGAGAGAAACCTAAATATAAAAACTGCTACTGTAGACGAACGCTTCAACCTAGAAGAACAAAATTTGGTGAGCCCAGTGGGATCTGTGTACTGATCATTACCACCAAGTATCATCAAGATTGGGTGAAAAAATATTTGCTGGTATTTCGGAAACTCGTTATTTCTTAGAAGCTTGGCAACCCCTCTCAATGAAAGTGCTTTTCCACAGTCTGTGCCTAGGGCTACTTGAATACGAAACAAACCATAGAGACAAAACTCAGAACTCCTTTATTTTGTCAAGTTTCAAAGAGCTACTACAAACCATGTAGGATTTAGAGTTCCAAATTCATCTATCTATATATGAGAGAACAGAGGGAAACCTAAATAGAAAAACTGCTACTGTAGACGAACGCTTCAACCTAGAAGAACAAAATTTGGTGAGCCAAGTGGGATTTGTGTACTGATCATTAGCAACAAGTATCATCAAGTTTGGGTGAAAAAATATTTGCTGGTATTTAGAAACTCGTTATTTCTTAGAAGCTTGGCAACCCCTCTCAATGAAAGTGCTTTTCCACAGTGTGTGCCTAGTGCTAATTGAAGAGGAAACAATCCATAGAAACAAAACTGAGAACTCCTTTATTTTGTCAAGTTTCAAAGAGCTACTACAAACCATGTTGGATTTAGAGTTCCAAATTCATCTATCTATACAGGAGAGAACAGAGGGAAACCTAAATATAAAAAATGATACTGTAGACGAACGCTTCAACCTAGAAGAACAAAATTTGGTGAGCCAAGTGGGATTTGTGTACTGATCATTAGCAACAAGTATCATCAAGATTGGGTGAAAAAATATTTGCTGGTACTTCGGAAACTCGTTATTTCTTAGAAGCTTGGCAACCCCTCTCAATGAAATTGCTTTTCCAGGGTCTGCGCCTAGGGCTATTGAAGAGGAAACAAACAATAGAGACAAAACTCAGAACTCCTTTATTTTGTCAAGTTTCAAAGAGCTACTACAAACCATGTTGGATTTAGAGTTCCAAATTCATCTATCTATATATGAGAGAACAGAGTGAAACCTAAATATAAAAACTGCTACTGTAGACGAACGCTTCAACCTAGAAGAACAAAATTTGGTGAGCCAAGTGGGAACTGTGTACTGATCATTCCCTCCAAGTATCATCAAGATTGGGTGAAAAAATATTTGCTGGTATTTCGGAAACTCGTTATTTCTTAGAAGCTTGGCAACCCCTCTCAGTGAAAGTGCTTTTCCACAGTGTGTGCCTAGGGCTACTTGAAGAGGAAACAAACCATAGAGACAAAACTGAAAACTCCTTTATTTTGTCAAGTTTCAAAGAGCTACTACAATCCATGTTGGATTTAAAGTTCCAAATTCATCTATCTATATAGGAGAGAACAGAGAGAAACCTAAATATAAAAAGTGCTACTGTAGACGAACGCTTCAACCTAGAAGAAGAAAATTTGGTGAGCCAAGTGGGATTTGTGTACTGATCATTACCACCAAGTATCATCAAGATTGTGTGAAAAAATATTTGCTGGTATTTCAGAAACTCGTTATTTCTTAGAAGCTTGGCAACCCCTCTCAATGAAAGTGCTTTTCCACAGTCTGTGCCTAGGGCTACTTGAAGAGGAAACAAACCATAGAGACAAAACTGAGAACTCCTTTATTTTGTCAAGTTTCAAAGAGCTACTACAATCCATGTTGGATTTAGAGTTCCAAATTCATATATCTATATAGGAGAGAACAGAGGGAAACCTAAATATAAAAACTTCTACTGTAGGCAAACGCTTCAACCTAGAAGAACACAATTTGGTGAGCCAAGTGGGATTTGTGTACTGATCATTAACAACCAGTATCATAAATATTGGGTGAAAAAATATTTGCTGGTACTTCGGAAACTCGTTATTTCTTAGAAGCTTGGCAACCCCTCTCAATGAAAGTGCTTTTCCAGAGTCTGCGCCTAGGTCTACTTGAAAAGGAAACAAACCATAGTGACAAATCTCAGAACTTCTTTATTTTGTCAAGTTTCAAAGAGCTACTACAACCATGTTGGATTTAGAGTTCCAAATTCATCTATCTATATATGAGAGAACAGAGTGAAACCTAAATATAAAAACTGCTACTGTAGACGAACGCTTCAACCTAGAAGAACAAAATTTGGTGAGCCAAGTGGGATCTGTGTACTGATCATTACCACCAAGTATCATCAAGATTGGGTGAAAAAATATTTGCTGGTATTTCGGAAACTCGTTATGTCTTAGAAGCTTGGCAACCCCTCTCAATGAAAGTGCTTTTCCACAGTCTGTGCCTAGGGCTACTTGAAGAGGAAACAAACCATAGAGACAAAACTGAGAACTCCTTTATTTTGTCAAGTTTCAAAGAGCTACTACAATCCATGTTGGATTTAGAGTTCCAAATTCATCTATCTATATAGGAGAGAACAGAGAGAAACCTAAATATAAAAACTGCTACTGTAGACGAACGCTTCAACCTAGAAGAACAAAATTTTGTGAGCCAAGTGGGATTTGTGTACTGATCATTACCACCAAGTATCATCAAGATTGGGTGAAAAAATATTTGCTGGTATTTCGGAAACTTGTAATTTCTTAGAAGCTTGGCAAACTCTCTCAATGAAAGTGCTTTTCCACAGTCTGTGCCTAGGGCTACTTGAAGAGGAAACAAACCATAGAGACAAAACTGAGAACTCCTTTATTTTGTCAAGTTTCAAAGAGCTACTACAAACCATGTTGGATTTAGAGTTACAAATTCATATATCTACACAGGAGAGAACAGAGGGAAACCTAAATATAAAAACTTCTACTGTAGGCGAACGCTTCAACCTAGAAGAACACAATTTGGTGAGCCAAGTGGGATTTGTGTACTGATCATTAGCAACCAGTATCATCAAGATTGGGTGAAAAAATATTTGCTGATACTTCGGAAACTCGTTATTTCTTAGAAGCTTGGCAACCCCTCTCAATGAAAGTGCTTTTCCAGAGTCTGCGCCTAGGGCTACTTGAATAGGAAACAAACCATAGAGAAAAAAACTCAGAACTTTTTTATTTTGTCAAGTTTCAAAGAGCTACTACAAACCATGTTGGATTTAGAGTTCCAAATTCATCTATCTATATATGAGAGAACAGAGTGAAACCTAAATATAAAAATGACTACTGTAGACGAACGCTTAAACCTAGAAGAACAAAAATTGGTGAGCAAGTGGGATCTGTGTACTGATCATTACCACCAAGTATCATCAAGATTGGGTGAAAAAATATTTGCTGGTATTTCAGAAACTCGTTATTTCTTAGAAGCTTGGCAACGCCTCTCAATGAAAGTGGTTTTCCACAGTCTATGCCTTGGGCTACTTGAAGAGGAAACAAACCATAGAGACAAAACTCAGAACTCCTTTATTTTGTCAAGTTTCAAAGAGCTACTACAAACCATGTTGGATTTAGAGTTCCAAATTCATCTATCTATATATTAGAGAACAGAGTGAAACCTAAATATAAAAACTGCTACTGTAGACTAACGCTTCAACCAAGAAGAACAAAATTTGGTGAGCCAAGTGGGATTTGTGTACTGAACATTACCACCAAGTATCATCAAGATTGGATGAAAAAATATTTGCTGGTATTTTGGAAACTCGTTATTTCTTAGAAGCTTGGCAACCCATCTCAATGAAAGTGCTTCCACAGTCTGTGCCTAGGGCTACTTGAAGAGGAAACAAACCATAGAGACAAAACTGAGAACTCCTTTATTTTGTCAAGTTTCAAAGAGCTACTACAATCCATGTTGGTTTTAGAGTTCCAAATTCATCTATCTATATACCAGAGAACAGAGAGAAACCTAAATATAAAAACTGCTACTGTAGACGAACGCTTCAACCTAGAAGAACAAAATTTGGTGAGCCAAGTGGGATTTGTGAACTGATCATTACCACCAAGTATCATCAAGATTGGGTGAAAAAATATTTGCTGGTATTTCGGAATCTTGTAATTTCTTAGAAGCTTGGCAAACTCTCTCAATGAATGTGCTTTTCCACAGTGTGTGCCTATGGATACTTGAAGAGGAAACAAACCATAGAGACAAAACTGAGAACTCCTTTATTTTGTCAAGTTTCAAAGAGCTACTACTAACCATGTTGGATTTAGAGTTCCAAATTCATATATCTATATAGGAGAGAACAGAGCTAAACCTAAATATAAAAACTGCTACTGTAGACGAACGCTTCAACCTAGAAGAACACAATTTGGTGAGCCAAGTGGGATTTGTGTACTGATCATTAGCAACCAGTATCATCAAGATTGGGTGAAAAAATATTTGCTGGTACTTCGGAAACTCGTTATTTCTTAGAAGCTTGGCAACCCCTCTCAATTAAATTGCTTTTCCAGAGTCTGCGCCTAGGGCTACTTGAAGAGGAAACAAACCACAGAGACAAATTCAGAACCTTTTTATTTTGTCAAGTTTCAAAGAGCTACTACAAACCATGTTGGATTTGGAGTTCCAAATTCATCTATCTATATATGAGAGAACAGAGTGAAACCTAAATACAAAAACTGCTACTGTAGACGAACGCTTCAACCTAGAGGAACAAAATTTGGTGAGCCAAGTGGGTACTGTGTACTGATCATTACCACCAAGTATCATCAAGATTGGGTGAAAAGATATTTGCTGCTATTTCGGAAACTCGTTATTTCTTAGAAGATTAGCAACCCCTCTCAATGAAAGTGGTTTTCCACAGTCTGTGCCTAGGGCTACTTGAAGAGGAAACAAACCATAGAGACAAAACTCAGAACTCTTTATTTTGTCAAGTTTCAAAGAGCTACTACAAACCATGTTGAATTTAGAGTTCCAAATTCATCTATCTATATAGGAGAGAACAGAGAGAAACCTAAATATAAAAACTGCTACTGTAGACGAACGATTCAACCTAGAAGAACAAAATTTGGTGAGCCATGTGGGATTTGCGTACTGATCATTACCACCAAGTATCATCAAGATTGGGAGAAAAAATATTTGCTGGTATTTCGGAAACTTGTAATTTCTTAGAAGCTTTGCAAACTCTCTCAATGAAAGTGCTTTTCCACAGTCTGTGCCTAGGGCTACTTGAAGAGGAAACAAACCGTAGAGACAAAACTGAGAACTCCTTTATTTTGTCAAGTTTCAAAGAGCTACTACAAACCATGTTGGATTTAGAGTTCCAAATTCATATATCTATATAGGAGAGAACAGAGCTAAACCTAAATATAAAAACTGCTACTGTAGATGAACGCTTCAACCTAGAAGAACACAATTTGGTGAGCCAAGTGGGATTTGTGTACTGATCATTAGCAACCAGTATCATCAAGATTGGGTGAAAAAATATTTGCTGGTACTTCGGAAACTCGTTATTTCCTAGAAGCTTGGCAACCACTCTCAATGAAAGTGCTTTTCCACAGTCTGTGCCTAGGGCTAATTGAAGAGGAAACAATCCATAGAGACAAAACTCAGAACACCTTTATTTTGTCAAGTTTCAAAGAGCTACTACAAACCATGTTGGATTTAGAGTTCCAAATTCATCTATCTATATATGAGAGAACAGAGTGAATCCTAAAGATAAAAACGGCTACACTAGACGAACGCTTCAACCTAGAAGAACAAAATTTGGTGAGCCACGTGGGTACTGTGTACTGATCATTACCACCAAGTTTCATGAAGATTGGGTGAAAAAATATTTGCTGGTATTTCGGAAACACGTTATTTCTTAGAAGCTTGGCAACCCCTCTCAATGAAAGTGCTTTTCCACAGTCTGTGCCTAGGGCTACTTGAAGAGGAAACAAACCATAGAGACAAAACTGAGAACTCCTTTATTTTGTCAAGTTTCAAAGAGCTACTACAATCCATGTTGGATTTAAAGTTCCAAATTCATCTATCTATATAGGAGAGAACAGAGAGAAACCTAAATATAAAAACTGCTACTGTAGACGAACGCTTCAACCTAAAAGAACAAAATTTGGTGAGCCAAGTGGGATTTGTGTACTGATCATTACCACCAAGTATCATCAAGATTGGGTGAAAAAATATTTGCTGGTATATTGGATACACGTTATTTCTTAGAAGCTTGGCAATCCATCTCAATGAAAGTGCTTCCACAGTCTGTGCCTAGGGCTACTTGAAGAGGAAACAAACCATAGAGACAAAACTGAGAACTCCTTTATTTTGTCAAGTTTCAAAGAGCTACTACAATCCATGTTGGATTTAGAGTTCCAAATTCATCTATCTATATAGAAGAGAACAGAGAGAAACCTAAATATAAAAACTGCTACTGTAGACGAACGCTTCAACCTAGAAGAACAAAATTTGGTGAGCCCAGTGGGATCTGTGTACTGATCATTACCACCAAGTATCATCAAGATTGGGTGAAAAAATATTTGCTGGTATTTCGGAAACTCGTTATTTCTTAGAAGCTTGGCAACCCCTCTCAATGAAAGTGCTTTTCCACAGTCTGTGCCTAGGGCTACTTGAATACGAAACAAACCATAGAGACAAAACTCAGAACTCCTTTATTTTGTCAAGTTTCAAAGAGCTACTACAAACCATGTAGGATTTAGAGTTCCAAATTCATCTATCTATATATGAGAGAACAGAGGGAAACCTAAATAGAAAAACTGCTACTGTAGACGAACGCTTCAACCTAGAAGAACAAAATTTGGTGAGCCAAGTGGGATTTGTGTACTGATCATTAGCAACAAGTATCATCAAGTTTGGGTGAAAAAATATTTGCTGGTATTTAGAAACTCGTTATTTCTTAGAAGCTTGGCAACCCCTCTCAATGAAAGTGCTTTTCCACAGTGTGTGCCTAGTGCTAATTGAAGAGGAAACAATCCATAGAAACAAAACTGAGAACTCCTTTATTTTGTCAAGTTTCAAAGAGCTACTACAAACCATGTTGGATTTAGAGTTCCAAATTCATCTATCTATACAGGAGAGAACAGAGGGAAACCTAAATATAAAAAATGATACTGTAGACGAACGCTTCAACCTAGAAGAACAAAATTTGGTGAGCCAAGTGGGATTTGTGTACTGATCATTAGCAACAAGTATCATCAAGATTGGGTGAAAAAATATTTGCTGGTACTTCGGAAACTCGTTATTTCTTAGAAGCTTGGCAACCCCTCTCAATGAAATTGCTTTTCCAGGGTCTGCGCCTAGGGCTATTGAAGAGGAAACAAACAATAGAGACAAAACTCAGAACTCCTTTATTTTGTCAAGTTTCAAAGAGCTACTACAAACCATGTTGGATTTAGAGTTCCAAATTCATCTATCTATATATGAGAGAACAGAGTGAAACCTAAATATAAAAACTGCTACTGTAGACGAACGCTTCAACCTAGAAGAACAAAATTTGGTGAGCCAAGTGGGAACTGTGTACTGATCATTCCCTCCAAGTATCATCAAGATTGGGTGAAAAAATATTTGCTGGTATTTCGGAAACTCGTTATTTCTTAGAAGCTTGGCAACCCCTCTCAGTGAAAGTGCTTTTCCACAGTGTGTGCCTAGGGCTACTTGAAGAGGAAACAAACCATAGAGACAAAACTGAAAACTCCTTTATTTTGTCAAGTTTCAAAGAGCTACTACAATCCATGTTGGATTTAAAGTTCCAAATTCATCTATCTATATAGGAGAGAACAGAGAGAAACCTAAATATAAAAAGTGCTACTGTAGACGAACGCTTCAACCTAGAAGAAGAAAATTTGGTGAGCCAAGTGGGATTTGTGTACTGATCATTACCACCAAGTATCATCAAGATTGTGTGAAAAAATATTTGCTGGTATTTCAGAAACTCGTTATTTCTTAGAAGCTTGGCAACCCCTCTCAATGAAAGTGCTTTTCCACAGTCTGTGCCTAGGGCTACTTGAAGAGGAAACAAACCATAGAGACAAAACTGAGAACTCCTTTATTTTGTCAAGTTTCAAAGAGCTACTACAATCCATGTTGGATTTAGAGTTCCAAATTCATATATCTATATAGGAGAGAACAGAGGGAAACCTAAATATAAAAACTTCTACTGTAGGCAAACGCTTCAACCTAGAAGAACACAATTTGGTGAGCCAAGTGGGATTTGTGTACTGATCATTAACAACCAGTATCATAAATATTGGGTGAAAAAATATTTGCTGGTACTTCGGAAACTCGTTATTTCTTAGAAGCTTGGCAACCCCTCTCAATGAAAGTGCTTTTCCAGAGTCTGCGCCTAGGTCTACTTGAAAAGGAAACAAACCATAGTGACAAATCTCAGAACTTCTTTATTTTGTCAAGTTTCAAAGAGCTACTACAACCATGTTGGATTTAGAGTTCCAAATTCATCTATCTATATATGAGAGAACAGAGTGAAACCTAAATATAAAAACTGCTACTGTAGACGAACGCTTCAACCTAGAAGAACAAAATTTGGTGAGCCAAGTGGGATCTGTGTACTGATCATTAGCAACATGTATCATCAACATTGGGTGAAAAAATATTTGCTGGTATTTTGGAAACTCGTTATTTCTTAGAAGCTTGGCAACCCCTCTCAATTAAAGTGCTTTTCCACAGTCTGAGCCTAGGCCTCTTGAAGAGGAAACAAACCATAGAGACAAAACTCAGAACTCAGTTATTTTGTCAAGTTTCAAAGAGCTACTACAAACCATGTTGGATTTAGAGTTCCAAATTCATCTATCTATATATGAGAGAACAGAGTGAAACCTAAATATAAAAACTGCTACTGTAGACGAACGCTTCAACCTAGAAGAACACAATTTGGTGAGCCAAGTGGGATTTGTGTACTGATCATTAGCAACCAGTATCATCAAGATTGGGTGAAAAAATATTTGCTGGTACTTCGGAAACTCGTTACTTCTTAGAAGCTTGGCAACCCCTCTCAATGAAAGTGCTTTTCCAGAGTCTGCGCCTAGGGCTACTTGAAGATGAAACAAACCAAAGAGATAAAACTCACAACTCTTTATTTTGTCAAGTTTCAAAGAGCTACTACAATCCATGTTGCATTTAGAGTTCCAAATTCATCTATCTATATAGGAGAGAACAGAGAGAAACCTAAATATAAAAACTGCTACTGTAGACGAACTCTTCAACCTAGAAGAACAAAATTTGGTGAGCCAAGTGGGATTTGTGTACTGATCATTTCCACCAAGTATCATCAAGATTGGGTGAAAAAATATTTGCTGGTATTTCGGAAACTTGTAATTTCTTAGAAGCTTTGCAAACACTCTCAATGAAAGTGCTTTTCCACAGTCTGTGCCTAGGGCTACTTGAAGAGGAAACAAACCGTAGAGACAAAACTGAGAACTCCTTTATTTTGTCAAGTTTCAAAGAACTACTACAAACCATGTTGGATTTAGAGTTCCAAATTCATATATCTATATAGGAGAGAACAGAGCTAAACCTAAATATAAAAACTGCTACTGTAGACGAACGCTTCAACCTACATGAACACAATTTGGTGAGCCAAGTGGGATTTGTGTACTGATCATTAGCAACCAGTATCATCAAGATTGGGTGAAAAAATATTTGCTGGTACTTCGGAAACTCGTTATTTCCTAGAAGCTTGGCAACCACTCTCAATGAAAGTGCTTTTCCACAGTCTGTGCCTAGGGCTAATTGAAGAGGAAACAATCCATAGAGACAAAACTCAGAACACCTTTATTTTGTCAAGTTTCAAAGAGCTACTACAAACCATGTTGGATTTAGAGTTCCAAATTCATCTATCTATATATGAGAGAACAGAGTGAAACCTAAAGATAAAAACGGCTACACTAGACGAACGCTTCAACCTGGAAGAACAAAATTTGGTGAGCCACGTGGGTACTGTGTACTGATCATTACCACCAAGTATCATCAAGATTGGGTGAAAAAATATTTGCTGATATTTCGGAAACTCGTTATTTCTTAGAAGCTTGACAACCCCTCTCAATGAAAGTGGTTTTCCACAGTCTGTGCCTAGGGCTACTTGAAGAGGAAACAAACCATAGAAACAAAACTCAGAACTCTTTATTTTTCAAGTTTCAAAGAGCTACTACCAACCATGTTGGATTTAGAGTTCCAAATTCATCTATCTATATATGAGAGAACAGAGTGAAACCTAAATATAAAAACTGCTACTGTAGACGAACGCTTCAACCTACAAGAACAAAATATGGTGAGCCAAGTGGGATCTGTGTACTGATCATTCCCACCAAGTATCATCAAGTTATGTGAAAAAATATTTGCTGGTATTTCGGAAACTCGTTATTTCTTAGAAGCTTGGCAACCCCTCTCAATGAAAGTGCTTTTCCACAGTCTGTGCCTAGGGCTACTTGAAGAGGAAACAAACCATAGAGACAAAACTGAGAACTCCTTTATTTTGTCAAGTTTCAAAGAGCTACTACAATCCATGTTGGATTTAAAGTTCCAAATTCATCTATCTATATAGGAGAGAACAGAGAGAAACCTAAATATAAAAACTGCTACTGTAGACGAACGCTTCAACCTAAAAGAACAAAATTTGGTGAGCCAAGTGGGATTTGTGTACTGATCATTACCACCAAGTATCATCAAGATTGGGTGAAAAAATATTTGCTGGTATATTGGATACACGTTATTTCTTAGAAGCTTGGCAATCCATCTCAATGAAAGTGCTTCCACAGTCTGTGCCTAGGGCTACTTGAAGAGGAAACAAACCATAGAGACAAAACTGAGAACTCCTTTATTTTGTCAAGTTTCAAAGAGCTACTACAATGCATGTTGGATTTAGAGTTCCAAATTCATCTATCTATATAGAAGAGAACAGAGAGAAACCTAAATATAAAAACTGCTACTGTCGACGAACGCTTCAACCTAGAAGAACAAAATTTGGTGAGCCCAGTGGGATCTGTGTACTGATCATTACCACCAAGTATCATCAAGATTGGGTGAAAAAATATTTGCTGGTATTTCGGAAACTCGTTATTTCTTAGAAGCTTGGCAACCCCTCTCAATGAAAGTGCTTTTCCACAGTCTGTGCCTAGGGCTACTTGAATACGAAACAAACCATAGAGACAAAACTCAGAACTCCTTTATTTTGTCAAGTTTCAAAGAGCTACTACAAACCATGTTGGATTTAGAGTTCCAAATTCATCTATCTATATATGAGAGAACAGAGGGAAACCTAAATATAAAAACTGCTACTGTAGACGAACGCTTCAACCTAGAAGAACAAAATTTGGTGAGCCAAGTGGGATTTGTGTACTGATCATTAGCAACAAGTATCATCAACTTTGGGTGAAAAAATATTTGCTGGTATTTAGAAACTCGTTATTTCTTAGAAGCTTGGCAACCCCTCTCAATGAAATTGCTTTTCCAGGGTCTGCGCCTAGGGCTATTGAAGAGGAAACAAACAATAGAGACAAAACTCAGAACTCCTTTATTTTGTCAAGTTTCAAAGAGCTACTACAAACCATGTTGGATTTAGAGTTCCAAATTCATCTATCTATATTATGAGAGAACAGAGTGAAACCTAAATATAAAAACTGCTACTGTAGACGAACGCTTCAACCTAGAAGAACAAAATTTGGTGAGCCAAGTGGGAACTGTGTACTGATCATTCCCTCCAAGTATCATCAAGATTGGGTGAAAAAACATTTGCTGGTATTTAGGAAACTCGTTATTTCTTAGAAGATTGGCAACCCCTCTCAGTGAAAGTGCTTTTCCACAGTGTGTGCCTAGGGTTACTTGAAGAGGAACAAACCATAGAGACAAAACTGAAAACTCCTTTATTTTGTCAAGTTTTAAGAGCTACTACAATCCATGTTGGATTTAAAGTTCCAAATTCATCTATCTATATAGGAGAGAACAGAGAGAAACCTAAATATAAAAACTGCTACTGTAGACGAACGCTTCAACCTAGAAGAACAAAATTTGGTGAGCCAAGTGGGATTTGTGTACTGATCATTTCCACCAAGTATCATCAAGATTGGGTGAAGAAATATTTGCTGGTATTTTGGAAACACGTTATTTCTTAGAAGCTTGGCAACCCATCTCATTGAAAGTGCTTCCACAGTCTGTGCCTAGGGCTACTTGAAGAGGAAACAATCCGTAGAGACAAAACTGAGAACTCCTTTATTTTGTCAAGTTTCAAAGAGCTACTACAATCCATGTTGGATTTAGAGTTCCCAAATTCATCTATCTATATAGGAGAGAACAGAGAGAAACCTAAATATAAAAACTGCTACTGTAGACGAACGCTTCAAACTAGGAGAACAAAATTTGGTGAGCTAAGTGGGATCTATGTACTGATCATTACCACCAAGTATCATCAAGATTGGATTAAAAAATATTTGCTGGTATTTCGGAAACTCGTTATTTCTTAGAAGCTTGGCAACCCCTCTCAATGAAAGTGCTTTCCCACAGTCTGTGCTAGGGCTACTTGAAGAGGAAACAAACCATAGAGACAAAACTGAGAACTCCTTTATTTTGTCAAATTTCAAAGAGCTACTACAATCCATGTTGGATTTAGAGTTCCAAATTCATCTATCTATATATGAGAGAACAGAGTGAAACCTAAATATAAAAACTGCTACTGTAGACGAACGCTTCAACCTAGAAGAACACAATTTGGTGAGCCAAGTGGGATTTGTGTACTGATCATTAGCAACCAGTATCATCAAGATTGGGTGAAAAAATATTTGCTGGTACTTCGGAAACTCGTTACTTCTTAGAAGCTTGGCAACCCCTCCCAATGAAAGTGCTTTTCCAGAGTCTGCGCCTAGGGCTACTTGAAGAGGAAACAAACCAAAGAGATAAAACTCACAACTCCTTTATTTTGTCAAGTTTCAAAGAGCTACTACAATCCATGTTGCATTTAGAGTTCCAAATTCATCTATCTATATAGGAGAGAACAGAGAGAAACCTAAATATAAAAACTGCTACTGTAGACGAACGCTTCAACCTAGAAGAACAAAATTTGGTGAGCCAAGTGGGATTTGTGTACTGATCATTTCCACCAAGTATCATCAAGATTGGGTGAAAAAATATTTGCTGGTATTTCGGAAACTTGTAATTTCTTAGAAGCTTTGCAAACTCTCTCAATGAAAGTGCTTTTCCACAGTCTGTGCCTAGGGCTACTTGAACAGGAAACAAACCGTAGAGACAAAACTG
Source organism: Callospermophilus lateralis (assembly GCF_048772815.1). Taxonomy (NCBI): domain Eukaryota; kingdom Metazoa; phylum Chordata; class Mammalia; order Rodentia; family Sciuridae; genus Callospermophilus; species Callospermophilus lateralis. The sequence continues at coordinate 39,456 of NW_027515434.1, forward strand.
AGAACTCCTTTATTTTGTCAAGTTTCAAAGAGCTACTACAAACCATGTTGGATTTAGAGTTCCAAATTCATATATCTATATAGGAGAGAACAGAGCTAAACCTAAATATAAAAACTGCTACTGTAGACGAACGCTTCAACCTAGAATAACACAATTTGGTGAGCCAAGTGGGATTTGTGTACTGATCATTAGCAACCAGTATCATCAAGATTGGGTGAAAAAATATTTGCTGGTACTTCGGAAACTCGTTATTTCCTAGAAGCTTGGCAACCACTCTCAATGAAAGTGCTTTTCCACAGTCTGTGCCTAGGGCTAATTGAAGAGGAAACAATCCATAGAGACAAAACTCAGAACACCTTTATTTTGTCAAGTTTCAAAGAGCTACTACAAACCATGTTGGATTTAGAGTTCCAAATTCATCTATCTATATATGAGAGAACAGAGTGAAACCTAAAGATAAAAACGGCTACACTAGACGAACGCTTCAACCTGGAAGAACAAAATTTGGTGAGCCACGTGGGTACTGTGTACTGATCATTACCACCAAGTATCATCAAGATTGGGTGAAAAAATATTTGCTGATATTTCGGAAACTCGTTATTTCTTAGAAGCTTGACAACCCCTCTCAATGAAAGTGGTTTTCCACAGTCTGTGCCTAGGGCTACTTGAAGAGGAAACAAACCATAGAAACAAAACTCAGAACTCTTTATTTTTCAAGTTTCAAAGAGCTACTACCAACCATGTTGGATTTAGAGTTCCAAATTCATCTATCTATATATGAGAGAACAGAGTGAAACCTAAATATAAAAACTGCTACTGTAGACGAACGCTTCAACCTAGAAGAACAAAATTTGGTGAGCCAAGTGGGATCTGTGTACTGATCATTAGCAACATGGATCATCAAGATTGGGTGAAAAAATATTTGCTGGTATTTCAGAAACTCGTTATTTCTTAGAAGCTTGGCAACGCCTCTCAATGAAAGTGGTTTTCCACAGTCTATGCCTAGGGCTACTTGAAGAGGAAACAAACCATAGAGACAAAACTCAGAACTCCTTTATTTTGTCAGTTTCAAAGAGCTACTACAAACCATGTTGGATTTAGAGTTCCAAATTCATCTTTCTATATATGAGAGAACAGAGTGAAACCTAAATATATAACTGCTACTGTAGACGAACGTTTCAACCTGGAAGAACACAATTTGGTGACCCAAGTGGGATTTGTGTACTGATCATTAGCAACCAGTATCATCAAGATTGGGTGAAAAAATATTTGCTGGTACTTCGGAAACTCGTTACTTCTTAGAAGCTTGGCAACCCCTCTCAATGAAAGTGCTTTTCCAGAGTCTGGCCTAGGGCTACTTGAAGAGGAAACAAACCAAAGAGATAAAACTCACAACTCCTTTATTTTGTCAAGTTTCAAAGAGCTACTACAATCCATGTTGCATTTAGAGTTCCAAATTCATCTATCTATATAGGAGAGAACAGAGAGAAACCTAAATATAAAAACTGCTGCTGTAGACGAACGCTTCAACCTAGAAGAACAAAATTTGGTGAGCCAAGTGGGATCTGTGTACTGATCATCCCACCAAGTATCATCAAGATTGGGTGAAAAAATATTTGCTGGTATTTCTGAAACTCGTTATTTCTTAGAAGCTTGGAAACCCCTCTCAATGAAAGTGCTTTTCCACAGTCTGTGCCTAGGGCTACTTGAAGAGGAAACAAACCATAGAGACAAAACTGAGAACTCCTTTATTTTGTCAAGTTTCAAAGAGCTACTACAATCCATGTTGGATTTAAAGTTCCAAATTCATCTATCTATATAGGAGAGAACAGAGAGAAACCAAAATATAAAAACTGCTACTGTAGACGAACGCTTCAACCTAAAAGAACAAAATTTGGTGAGCCAAGTGGGATTTGTGTACTGATCATTACCACCAAGTATCATCAAGATTGGGTGAAAAAATATTTGCTGGTATATTGGATACACGTTATTTCTTAGAAGCTTGGCAATCCATCTCAATGAAAGTGCTTCCACAGTCTGTGCCTAGGGCTACTTGAAGAGGAAACAACCATAGAGACAAAACTGAGAACTCCTTTATTTTGTCAAGTTTCAAAGAGCTACTACAATGCATGTTGGATTTAGAGTTCCAAATTCATCTATCTATATAGAAGAGAACAGAGAGAAACCTAAATATAAAAACTGCTACTGTCGACGAACGCTTCAACCTAGAAGAACAAAATTTGGTGAGCCCAGTGGGATCTGTGTACTGATCATTACCACCAAGTATCATCAAGATTGGGTGAAAAAATATTTGCTGGTATTTCGGAAACTCGTTATTTCTTAGAAGCTTGGCAACCCCTCTCAATGAAAGTGCTTTTCCACAGTCTGTGCCTAGGGCTACTTGAATACGAAACAAACCATAGAGACAAAACTCAGAACTCCTTTATTTTGTCAAGTTTCAAAGAGCTACTACAAACCATGTTGGATTTAGAGTTCCAAATTCATCTATCTATATATGAGAGAACAGAGGGAAACCTAAATATAAAAACTGCTACTGTAGACGAACGCTTCAACCTAGAAGAACAAAATTTGGTGAGCCAAGTGGGATTTGTGTACTGATCATTAGCAACAAGTATCATCAAGTTTGGGTGAAAAAATATTTGCTGGTATTTAGAAACTCGTTATTTCTTAGAAGCTTGGCAACCCCTCTCAATCAAAGTGCTTTTCCACAGTGTGTGCCTAGTGCTAATTGAAGAGGAAACAATCCATAGAAACAAAATTGAGAACTCCTTTATTTTGTCAAGTTTCAAAGAGCTACTACAAACCATGTTGGATTTAGAGTTCCAAATTCATCTATCTATACAGGAGAGAACAGAGGGAAACCTAAATATAAAAAATGATACTGTAGACGAACGCTTCAACCTAGAAGAACAAAATTTGGTGAGCCAAGTGGGATTTGTGTACTGATCATTAGCAACAAGTATCATCAAGATTGGGTGAAAAAATATTTGCTGGTACTTCGGAAACTCGTTATTTCTTAGAAGCTTGGCAACCCCTCTCAATGAAATTGCTTTTCCAGGGTCTGTGCCTAGGGCTATTGAAGAGGAAACAAACAAAGAGACAAAACTCAGAACTCCTTTATTTTGTCAAGTTTCAAAGAGCTACTACAAACCATGTTGGATTTAGAGTTCCAAATTCATCTATCTATATATGAGAGAACAGAGTGAAACCTAAATATAAAAACTGCTACTGTAGACGAACGCTTCAACCTAGAGGAACAAAATTTGGTGAGCCAAGTGGGAACTGTGTACTGATCATTCCCTCCAAGTATCATCAAGACTGGGTGAAAAAATATTTGCTGGTATTTAGGAAACTCGTTATTTCTTAGAAGCTTGGCAACCCCTCTGAGTGAAAGTGCTTTTCCACAGTGTGTGCCTAGGGCTACTTGAAGAGGAAACAAACCATAGAGACAAAACTGAAAACTCCTTTATTTTGTCAAGTTTCAAAGAGCTACTACAATCCATGTTGGATTTAAAGTTCCAAATTCATCTATCTATATAGGAGAGAACAGAGAGAAACCTAAATACAAAAACTGCTACTGTAGACGAACGCTTCAACCTAGAAGAACAAAATTTGGTGAGCCAAGTGGGATTTGTGTACTGATCATTTCCACCAAGTATCATCAAGATTGGGTGAAGAAATATTTGCTGGTATTTTGGAAACCCGTTATTTCTTAGAAGCTTGGCAACCCATCTCAATGAAAGTGCTTCCACAGTCTGTGCCTAGGGCTACTTGAAGAGGAAACAAACCATAGAGACAAAACTGAGAACTCCTTTATTTTGTCAAGTTTCAAAGAGCTACTACAATCCATGTTGGATTTAGAGTTCCAAATTCATCTATCTATATAGGAGAGAACAGAGAGAAACCTAAATATAAAAACTGCTACTGTAGACGAACGCTTCAAACTAGGAGAACAAAATTTGGTGAGCTAAGTGGGATCTATGTACTGATCATTACCACCAAGTATCATCAAGATTGGATTAAAAAATATTTGCTGGTATTTCGGAAACTCGTTATTTCTTAGAAGCTTGGCAACCCCTCTCAATGAAATGCTTTTCCACAGTCTGTGCCTAGGGCTACTTGAAGAGGAAACAAACCATAGAGACAAAACTGAAAACTCCTTTATTTTGTCAAGTTTCAAAGAGCTACTACAATCCATGTTGGATTTAGAGTTCCAAATTCATCTATCTATACAGGAGAGAACAGAGTGAAACCTAAATATAAAAACTGCTACTGTAGACGAACGCTTCAACCTAGAAGAACAAATTTGGTGAGCCAAGTGGGATCTGTGTACTGATCATTAGCAACATGTATCATCAACATTGGGGGAAAAAATATTTGCTGGTATTTAGGAAACTCGTTATTTCTTAGAAGCTTGGCAACCCCTCTCAATTAAAGTGCTTTTCCACAGTCTGTGCCTAGGCCTCTTGAAGAGGAAACAAACCATAGATACAAAACTCAGAACTCAGTTATTTTGTCAAGTTTCAAAGAGCTACTACAAACCATGTTGGATTTAGAGTTCCAAATTCATCTATCTATATATGAGAGAACAGAGTGAAACCTAAATATAAAAACTGCTACTGTAGACGAACGCTTCAACCTAGAAGAACACAATTTGGTGAGCCAAGTGGGATTTGTGTACTGATCATTAGCAACCAGTATCATCAAGATTGGGTGAAAAAATATTTGCTGGTACTTCGGAAACTCTTTACTTCTTAGAAGCTTGGCAACCCCTCTCAATGAAAGTGCTTTTCCAGAGTCTGCGCATAGGGCTACTTGAAGAGGAAACAAACCAAAGAGATAAAACTCACAACTCCTTTATTTTGTCAAGTTTCAAAGAGCTACTACAATCCATGTTGCATTTAGAGTTCCAAATTCATCTATCTATATAGGAGAGAACAGAGAGAAACCTAAATATAAAAACTGCTACTGTAGACGAACGCTTCAACCTAGAAGAACAAAATTTGGTGAGCCAAGTGGGATCTGTGTACTGATCATTCCCACCAAGTATCATCAAGATTGGGTGAAAAAATATTTGCTGGTATTTCGGAAACTCGTTATTTCTTAGAAGCTTGGCAACCCCTCTCAATGAAAGTGCTTTTCCACAGTCTGTGCCTAGGGCTACTTGAAGAGGAAACAAACCATAGAGACAAAACTGAGAACTCCTTTATTTTGTCAAGTTTCAAAGAGCTACTACAATCCATGTTGGATTTAAAGTTCCAAATTCATCTATCTATATAGGAGAGAACAGAGAGAAACCTAAATATAAAAACTACTACTGTAGACGAACGCTTCAACCTAAAAGAACAAAATTTGGTGAGCCAAGTGGGATTTGTGTACTGATCATTACCACCAAGTATCATCAAGATTGGGTGAAAAAATATTTGCTGGTATATTGGATACACGTTATTTCTTAGAAGCTTGGCAATCCATCTCAATGAAAGTGCTTCCACAGTCTGTGCCTAGGGCTACTTGAAGAGGAAACAAACCATAGAGACAAAACTGAGAACTCCTTTATTTTGTCAAGTTTCAAAGAGCTACTACAATCCATGTTGGATTTAGAGTTCCAAATTCATCTATCTAAATAGAAGAGAAAAGAGAGAAACCTAAATATAAAAACTGCTACTGTAGATGAACGCTTCAACCTAGAAGAACACAATTTGGTGAGCCAAGTGGGATTTGTGTACTGATCATTAGCAAGGAGTATCATCAAGATTGGGTGAAAAAATATTTGCTGGTACTTCGGAAACTCGTTATTTCTTAGAAGCTTGGCAACCCCTCTCAATGAAAGTGCTTTTCCAGAGTCTGCGCCTAGGGCTACTTGAAGAGGAAACAAACCAAAGAGATAAAACTCACAACTCCTTTATTGTGTCAAGTTTCAAAAGCTACTACAATCCATGTTGCATTTAGAGTTCCAAATTCATCTATCTATATAGGAGAGAACAGAGGGAAACCTAAATATAAAAACTGCTACTGTAGACGAACGCTTCAACCTAGAAGAACAAAATTTGTTGAGTCAAGTGGGATTTGTGTACTGATCATTAGCAACAAGTATCATCAAGTTTGGGTGAAAAAATATTTGCTGATATTTAGAAACTCGTTATTTCTTAGAAGCTTGGCAACCCCTCTCAATGAAAGTGCTTTTCCACAGTGTGTGCCTAGTGCTAATTGAAGAGGAAACAATCCATAGAAACAAAACTGAGAACTCCTTTATTTTGTCAAGTTTCAAAGAGCTACTACAAACCATGTTGGATTTAGAGTTCCAAATTCATCTATCTATACAGGAGAGAACAGAGGGAAACCTAAATATAAAAAATGATACTGTAGACGAACGCTTCAATCTAGAAGAACAAAATTTGGTGAGCCAAGTGGGATTTGTGTACTGATCATTAGCAACAAGTATCATCAAGATTGGGTGAAAAAATATTTGCTGGTACTTCGGAAACTCGTTATTTCTTAGAAGCTTGGCAACCCCTCTCAATGAAATTGCTTTTCCAGGGTCTGCGCCTAGGGCTATTGAAGAGGAAACAAACAATAGAGACAAAACTCAGAACTCCTTTATTTTGTCAAGTTTCAAAGAGCTACTACAAACCATGTTGGATTTAGAGTTCCAAATTCATCTATCTATATATGAGAGAACAGAGTGAAACCTAAATATAAAAACTGCTACTGTAGACGAACGCTTCAACCTAGAAGAACAAAATTTGGTGAGCCAAGTGGGAACTGTGTACTGATCATTCCCTCCAAGTATCACCAAGATTGGGTGAAAAAATATTTGCTGGTATTTCGGAAACTCGTTATTTCTTAGAAGCTTGGCAACCCCTCTCAGTGAAAGTGCTTTTCCACAGTCTGTGCCTAGGGCTAATTGAAGAGGAAACAAACCATAGAGACAAAACTGAAAACTCCTTTATTTTGTCAAGTTTCAAAGAGCTACTACAATCCATGTTGGATTTAAAGTTCCAAATTCATCTATCTATATAGGAGAGAACAGAGAGAAACCTAAATATAAAAACTGCTACTGTAGACGAACGCTTCAACATAGAAGAACAAAATTTGGTGAGCCAAGTGGATTTGTGTACTGATCATTTCCACCAAGTATCATCAAGATTGGGTGAAGAAATATTTGCAGGTATTTTGGAAACTCGTTATTTCTTAGAAGCTTGGCAACCCATCTCAATGAAAGTGCTTCCACAGTCTGTGCCTAGGGCTACTTGAAGAGGAAACAAACCATAGAGACAAAACTGAGAACTCCTTTATTTGTCAAGTTTCAAAAAGCTACTACAATCCATGTTGGCTTTAGAGTTCTAATTCATCTATCTATATAGGAGAGAACAGAGAAAAACCTAAATATAAAAACTGCTATTGTAGACGAACGCTTCAAACTAGGAGAACAAAATTTGGTGAGCTAAGTGGGATCTATGTACTGATCATTACGACCAAGTATCATCAAGATTGGATTAAAAATATTTGCTGGTATTTCGGAAACTCGTTATTTCTTAGAAGCTTGGCAACCCCTCTCAATGAAAGTGCTTTTCCACAGTCTGTGCCTAGGGCTACTTGAAGAGGAAACAAACCATAGAGACAAAACTGAGAACTGCTTTATTTTGTCAAGTTTCAAAGAGCTACTACAATCCATGTTGGATTTAGAGTTCCAAATTCATATATCTATATAGGAGAGAACAGAGGGAAACCTAAATATAAAAACTTCTACTGTAGGCAAACGCTTCAACCTAGAAGAACACAATTTGGTGAGCCAAGTGGGATTTGTGTACTGATCATTAACAACCAGTATCATAAATATTGGGTGAAAAAATATTTGCTGGTACTTCGGAAACTCGTTATTTCTTAGAAGCTTGGCAACCCCTCTCAATGAAAGTGCTTTTCCAGAGTCTGCGCCTAGGGCTACTTGAAAAGGAAACAAACCATAGTGACAAATCTCAGAACTTCTTTATTTTGTCAAGTTTCAAAGAGCTACTACAATCCATGTTGCATTTAGAGTTCCAAATTCATCTATCTATATAGGAGAGAACAGAGAGAAACCTAAATATAAAAACTGCTACTGTAGACGAACGCTTCAACCTAGAAGAACACAATTTGGTGAGCCAAGTGGGATTTGTGTACTGATCATTAGCAACCAGTATCATCAAGATTGGGTGAAAAAATATTTGCTGGTACTTCGGAAACTCGTTATTTCTTAGAAGCTTGGCAACCCCTCTCAATGAAAGTGCTTTTCCAGAGTCTGCGCCTAGGGCTACTTGAAGAGGAAACAAACCAAAGAGATAAAACTCACAACTCCTTTATTTTGTCAAGTTTCAAAGAGCTACTACAATCCATGTTGCATTTAGAGTTCCAAATTCATCTATCTATATAGGAGAGAACAGAGAGAAACCTAAATATAAAAACTGCTACTGTAGACGAACGCTTCAACCTAGAAGAACAAAATTTGGTGAGCCAAGTGAGATCTGTGTACTGATCATTCCCACCAAGTATCATCAAGATTGGGTGAAAAAATATTTGCTGGTATTTCGGAAACTCGTTATTTCTTAGAAGCTTGGCAACCCCTCTCAATGAAAGTGCTTTTCCACAGTCTGTGCCTAGGGCTACTTGAAGAGGAAACAAACCATAGAGACAAAACTGAGAACTCCTTTATTTTGTCAAGTTTCAAAGAGCTACTACATCCATGTTGGATTTAAAGTTCCAAATTCATCTATCTATATAGGAGAGAACAGAGAGAAACCTAAATATAAAAACTGCTACTGTAGACGAACGCTTCAACCTAAAAGAACAAAATTTGGTGAGCCAAGTGGGATTTGTGTACTGATCATTACCACCAAGTATCATCAAGATTGGGTGAAAAAATATTTGCTGGTATATTGGATACACGTTATTTCTTAGAAGCTTGGCAATCCATCTCAATGAAAGTGCTTCCACAGTCTGTGCCTAGGGCTACTTGAAGAGGAAACAAACCATAGAGACAAAACTGAGAACTCCTTTATTTTGTCAAGTTTCAAAGAGCTACTACAATCCATGTTGGATTTAGAGTTCCAAATTCATCTATCTATATATGAGAGAACAGAGGGAAACCTAAATATAAAAACTGCTACTGTAGACGAACGCTTCAACCTAGAAGAACAAAATTTGTTGAGTCAAGTGGGATTTGTGTACTGATCATTAGCAACAAGTATCATCAAGTTTGGGTGAAAAAATATTTGCTGGTATTTAGAAACTCGTTATTTCTTAGAAGCTTGGCAACTCATCTCAATGAAAGTGCTTTTCCACAGTTTGTTCTTAGGGCTACATGAAGAGGAAACAAACCATAGAGACAAAACTGAGAACTCCTTTATTTTGTCAAGTTTCAAAGAGCTACTACAAACCATGTTGGATTTAGAGTTCCAAATTCATATATCTATATAGGAGAGAACAGAGCTAAACCTAAATATAAAAACTGCTAATGTAGACGAACGCTTCAACCTAGAATAACACAATTTGGTGAGCCAAGTGGGATTTGTGTACTGATCATTAGCAACCAGTATCATCAAGATTGGGTGAAAAAATATTTGCTGGTACTTCGGAAACTCGTTATTTCCTAGAAGCTTGGCAACCACTCTCAATGAAAGTGCTTTTCCACAGTCTGTGCCTAGGGCTAACTGAAAAGGAAACAATCCATAGAGACAAAACTCAGAACTCCTTTATCTTGTCAAGTTTCAAAGAGCTACTACAAACCATGTTGGATTTAGAATTCCAAATTCATCTATCTATATAGGAGAGAACAGAGAGAAACCTAAATATAAAAACTGCTACTGTAGACGAACGCTTCAACCTAGAAGAACAAAATTTGGTGAGCCAAGTGGGATTTGTGTACTGATCATTAGCAACAAGTATCATCAAGATTGGTTGAAAAAATATTTGCTGGTGTTTCAGAAACTCGTTATTTCTTAGAAGCTTGGCAACCCCTCTCAATGAAAGTGATTTTCCACAGTGTGTGCCTAGTGCTACTTGTAGAGGAAACAAACCATAGAGACAAAACTGAGAACTCCTTTATTTTGTCATGTTTCAAAGAGCTACTACAAACCATGTTGGATTTAGAGTTCCAAATTCATCTATCTATACAGGAGAGAACAGAGGGAAACCTAAATATAAAAACTGCTACTGTAGACGAACGCTTCAACCTAGAAGAACAAAATTTGGTGAGCCAAGTGGGATTTGTGTACTGATCATTAGCAACAAGTATCATCAAGATTGGGTGAAAAAATATTTGCTGATATTTCGGAAACTCGTTATTTCTTAGAAGCTTGGCAACCCCTCTCAATGAAAGTGGTTTTCCACAGTCAGTGCCTAGGGCTACTTGAAGAGGAAACAAACCATAGAAACAAAACTCAGAACTCTTTATTTTTCAAGTTTCAAAGAGCTACTACCAACCATGTTGGATTTAGAGTTCCAAATTCATCTATCTATATATGAGAGAACAGAGTGAAACCTAAATATAAAAACTGCTACTGTAGACGAACGCTTCAACCTAGAAGAACAAAATATGGTGAGCCAAGTGGGATCTGTGTACTGATCATTCCCACCAAGTATCATCAAGATTGGGTGAAAAAATATTTGCTGGTATTTCGGAAACTCGTTATTTCTTAGAAGCTTTGCAACCCCTCTCAATGAAAGTGCTTTTCCACAGTCTGTGCCTAGGGCTACTTGAAGAGGAAACAAACCATAGAGACAAAACTGAGAACTCCTTTATTTTGTCAAGTTTCAAAGAGCTACTACAATCCATGTTGGATTTAAAGTTCCAAATTCATCTATCTATATAGGAGAGAACAGAGAGAAACCAAAATATAAAAACTGCTACTGTAGACGAACACTTCAACCTAAAAGAACAAAATTTGGTGAGCCAAGTGGGATTTTGATACTGATCATTACCACCAAGTATCATCAAGATTGGGTGAAAAAATATTTGCTGGTATATTGGATACACGTTATTTCTTAGAAGCTTGGCAATCCATCTCAATGAAAGTGCTTCCACAGTCTGTGCCTGGGGCTACTTCAAGAGGAAACAAACCATAGAGACAAAACTGAGAACTCCTTTATTTTGTCAAGTTTCAAAGAGCTACTACAATCCATGTTGGATTTAGAGTTCCAAATTCATCTATCTATATATGAGAGAACAGAGGGAAACCTAAATATAAAAACTGCTACTGTAGACGAACGCTTCAACCTAGAAGAACAAAATTTGGTGAGCCAAGTGGCATTTGTGTACTGATCATTAGCCACAAGTATCATCAAGTTTGGGTGAAAAAATATTTGCTGGTATTTAGAAAATCGTTATTTCTTAGAAGCTTGGCAACCCCTCTCAATGAAAGTGCTTTTCCACAGTTTTTGCCTAGTGCTAATTGAAGAGGAAACAATCCATAGAGACAAAAGTGAGAACTCCTTTATTTTGTCAAGTTTCAAAAAGCTACTACAATCCATGTTGGATTTAGAGTTCTAAATTCATCTATCTATATAGGAGAGAACAGAGAGAAACCTAAATATAAAAACTGCTACTTTAGACGAACGCTTCAAACTAGGAGAACAAAATTTGGTGAGCTAAGTGGGATCTATGTACTGATCATTACCACCAAGTATCATCAAGATTGGATTAAAAAATATTTGCTGGTATTTCGGAAACTCGTTATTTCTTAGAAGCTTGGCAACCCCTCTCAATGAAAGTGCTTTTCCACAGTCTGTGCCTAGGGCTACTTGAAGAGGAAACAAACCATAGAGACAAAACTGAGAACTCCTTTATTTTGTCAAGTTTCAAAGAGCTACTACAATCCATGTTGGATTTAGTGTTCCAAATTCATATATCTATATAGGAGAGAACAGAGGGAAACCTAAATATAAAAACTTCTACTGTAGGCAAACGCTTCAACCTAGAAGAACACAATTTGGTGAGCCAAGTGGGATTTGTGTACTGATCATTAACAACCAGAATCATAAAGATTGGGTGAAAAAATATTTGCTGGTACTTCGGAAACTCGTTATTTCTTAGAAGCTTGGCAACCCCTCTCAATGAAAGTGCTTTTCCAGAGTCTGCGCCTAGGGCTACTTGAAAAGGAAACAAACCATAGTGACAAATCTCAGAACTTCTTTATTTTGTCAAGTTTCAAAGAGCTACTACAATCCATGTTGCATTTAGAGTTCCAAATTCATCTATCTATATAGGAGAGAACAGAGAGAAACCTAAATATAAAAACTGCTACTGTAGACGAACGCTTCAACCTAGAAGAACACAATTTGGTGAGCCAAGTGGGATTTGTGTACTGATCATTAGCAACCAGTATCATCAAGATTGGGTGAAAAAATATTTGCTGGTACTTCGGAAACTCGTTATTTCTTAGAAGCTTGGCAACCCCTCTCAATGAAAGTGCTTTTCCAGAGTCTGCGCCTAGGGCTACTTGAAGAGGAAACAAACCAAAGAGATAAAACTCACAACTCCTTTATTTTGTCAAGTTTCAAAGAGCTACTACAATCCATGTTGCATTTAGAGTTCCAAATTCATCTATCTATATAGGAGAGAACAGAGAGAAACCTAAATATAAAAACTGCTACTGTAGACGAACGCTTCAACCTAGAAGAACAAAATTTGGTGAGCCAAGTGGGATCTGTGTACTGATCATTCCAACCAAGTATCATCAAGATTGGGTGAAAAAATATTTGCTGGTATTTCGGAAACTCGTTATTTCTTAGAAGCTTGGCAACCCCTCTCAATGAAAGTGCTTTTCCACAGTCTGTGCCTAGGGCTACTTGAAGAGGAAACAAACCATAGAGACAAAACTGAGAACTCCTTTATTTTGTCAAGTTTCAAAGAGCTACTACAATCCATGTTGGATTTAAAGTTCCAAATTCATCTATCTATATAGGAGAGAACAGAGAGAAACCTAAATATAAAAACTGCTACTGTAGACGAACGCTTCAACCTAAAAGAACAAAATTTGGTGAGCCAAGTGGGATTTGTGTACTGATCATTACCACCAAGTATCATCAAGATTGGGTGAAAAAATATTTGCTGGTATATTGGATACACGTTATTTCTTAGAAGCTTCGCAATCCATCTCAATGAAAGTGCTTCCACAGTCTGTGCCTAGGGCTACTTGAAGAGGAAACAAATCATAGAGACAAAACTGAGAACTCCTTTATTTTGTCAAGTTTCAAAGTGCTACTACAATCCATGTTGGATTTAGAGTTCCAAATTCATCTATCTATATAGAAGAGAACAGAGAGAAACCTAAATATAAAAACTGCTACTGTAGACGAACGCTTCAACCTAGAAGAACAAAATTTGGTGAGCCCAGTGGGATCTGTGTACTGATCATTACCACCAAGTATCATCAAGATTGGGTGAAAAAATATTTGCTGGTATTTCGGAAACTCGTTATTTCTTAGAAGCTTGGCAACCCTCTCAATGAAAGTGCTTTTCCACAGTCTGTGCCTAGGGCTACTTGAATACGAAACAAACCTTAGAGAGAAAATTCAGAACTCCTTTATTTTGTCAAGTTCGAAGAGCTACTACAAACCATGTTGGATTTAGAGTTCCAAATTCATCTATCTATATATGAGAGAACAGAGGGAAACCTAAATATAAAAACTGCTACTGTAGACGAACGCTTCAACCTAGAAGAACAAATTTGTTGAGTCAAGTGGGATTTGTGTACTGATCATTAGCAACAAGTATCATCAAGTTTGGGTGAAAAAATATTTGCTGGTATTTAGAAACTCGTTATTTCTTAGAAGCTTGGCAACTCATCTCAATGAAAGTGCTTTTCCACAGTTTGTTCTTAGGGCTACATGAAGAGGAAACAAACCATAGAGACAAAACTGAGAACTCCTTTATTTTGTCAAGTTTCAAAGAGCTACTACAAACCATGTTGGATTTAGAGTTCCAAATTCATATATCTATATAGGAGAGAACAGAGCTAAACCTAAATATAAAAACTGCTAATGTAGACGAACGCTTCAACCTAGAATAACACAATTTGGTGAGCCAAGTGGGATTTGTGTACTGATCATTAGCAACCAGTATCATCAAGATTGGGTGAAAAAATATTTGCTGGTACTTCGGAAACTCGTTATTTCCTAGAAGCTTGGCAACCACTCTCAATGAAAGTGCTTTTCCACAGTCTGTGCCTAGGGCTAATTGAAAAGGAAACAATCCATAGAGACAAAACTCAGAACTCCTTTATCTTGTCAAGTTTCAAAGAGCTACTACAAACCATGTTGGATTTAGAGTTCCAAATTCATCTATCTATATAGGAGAGAACAGAGAGAAACCTAAATATAAAAACTGCTACTGTAGACGAACGCTTCAACCTAGAAGAACAAAATTTGGTGAGCCAAGTGGGATTTGTGTACTGATCATTAGCAACAAGTATCATCAAGATTGGTTGAAAAAATATTTGCTGGTGTTTCAGAAACTCGTTATTTCTTAGAAGCTTGGCAACCCCTCTCAATGAAAGTGATTTTCCACAGTGTGTGCCTAGTGCTACTTGTAGAGGAAACAAACCATAGAGACAAAACTGAGAACTCCTTTATTTTGTCATGTTTCAAAGAGCTACTACAAACCATGTTGGATTTAGAGTTCCAAATTCATCTATCTATACAGGAGAGAACAGAGGGAAACCTAAATATAAAAACTGCTACTGTAGACGAACGCTTCAACCTAGAAGAACAAAATTTGGTGAGCCAAGTGGGATTTGTGTACTGATCATTAGCAACAAGTATCATCAAGATTGGGTGAAAAAATATTTGCTGATATTTCGGAAACTCGTTATTTCTTAGAAGCTTGGCAACCCCTCTCAATGAAAGTGGTTTTCCACAGTCTGTGCCTAGGGCTACTTGAAGAGGAAACAAACCATAGAAACAAAACTCAGAACTCTTTATTTTTCAAGTTTCAAAGAGCTACTACCAACCATGTTGGATTTAGAGTTCCAAATTCATCTATCTATATATGAGAGAACAGAGTGAAACCTAAATATAAAAACTGCTACTGTAGACGAACGCTTCAACCTAGAAGAACAAAATATGGTGAGCCAAGTGGGATCTGTGTACTGATCATTCCCACCAAGTATCATCAAGATTGGGTGAAAAAATATTTGCTGGTATTTCGGAAACTCGTTATTTCTTAGAAGCTTGGCAACCCCTCTCAATGAAAGTGCTTTTCCACAGTGTGTGCCTAGGGCTACTTGAAGAGGAAACAAACCATAGAGACAAAACTGAGAACTCCTTTATTTTGTCAAGTTTCAAAGAGCTACTACAATCCATGTTGGATTTAAAGTTCCAAATTCATCTATCTATATAGGAGAGAACAGAGAGAAACCTAAATATAAAAACTGCTACTGTAGACGAACACTTCAACCTAAAAGAACAAAATTTGGTGAGCCAAGTGGGATTTTGATACTGATCATTACCACCAAGTATCATCAAGATTGGGTGAAAAAATATTTGCTGGTATATTGGATACACGTTATTTCTTAGAAGCTTGGCAATCCATCTCAATGAAAGTGCTTCCACAGTCTGTGCCTAGGGCTACTTGAAGAGGAAACAAACCATAGAGACAAAACTGAGAACTCCTTTATTTTGTCAAGTTTCAAAGAGCTACTACAATCCATGTTGGATTTAGAGTTCCAAATTCATCTATCTATATAGAAGAGAACAGAGAGAAACCTAAATATAAAAACTGCTACTGTAGACGAACGCTTCAACCTAGAAGAACAAAATTTGGTGAGCCCAGTGGGATTTGTGTACTGATCATTACCACCAAGTATCATCAAGATTGGGTGAAAAAATATTTGCTGGTATTTCGGAAACTCGTTATTTCTTAGAAGCTTGGCAACCCCTCTCAATGAAAGTGCTTTTCCACAGTCTGTGCCTAGGGCTACTTGAATACGAAACAAACCATAGAGACAAAACTGAGAACTCCTTTATTTTGTCAAGTTTCAAAGAGCTACTACAAACCATGTTGGATTTAGAGTTCCAAATTCATCTATCTATACAGGAGAGAACAGAGGGAAACCTAAATATAAAAAGTGATACTGTAGACGAACGCTTCAACATAGAAGAACAAAATTTGGTGAGCCAAGTGGGATTTGTGTACTGATCATTAGCAACAAGTATCATCAAGATTGGGTGAAAAAATATTTGCTGGTACTTCGGAAACTCGTTATTTCTTAGAAGCTTGGCAACCCCTCTCAATGAAATTGCTTTTCCAGGGTCTGCGCCTAGGGCTATTGAAGAGGAAACAAACAATAGAGACAAAACTCAGAACTCCTTTATTTTGTCAAGTTTCAAAGAGCTACTACAAACCATGTTGGATTTAGAGTTCCAAATTCATCTATCTATATATGAGAGAACAGAGTGAAACCTAAATATAAAAACTGCTACTGTAGACGAACGCTTCAACCTAGAAGAACAAAATTTGGTGAGCCAAGTGGGAACTGTGTACTGATCATTCCCTCCAAGTATCATCAAGATTGGGTGAAAAAATATTTGCTGGTATTTCGGAAACTCGTTATTTCTTAGGAGCTTGGCAACCGCTCTCAGTGAAAGTGCTTTTCCACAGTCTGTGCCTAGGGCTACTTGAAGAGGAAACAAACCATAGAGACAAAACTGAAAACTCCTTTATTTTTTCAAATTTCAAAGAGCTACTACATCCATGTTGGATTTAAAGTTCCAAATTCATCTATCTATATAGGAGAACAGAGAGAAACCTAAATATAAAAACTGCTACTGTATACGAACGCTTCAACCTAGAAGAACAAAATTTGGTGAGCCAAGTGGGATTTGTGTACTGATCATTTCCACCAAGTATCATCAAGATTGGGTGAAGTAATATTTGCTGGTATTTTGGAAACACGTTATTTCTTAGAAGCTTGGCAACCCATCTCAATGAAAGTGCTTCCACAGTCTGTGCCTAGGTCTACTTGAAGAGGAAACATACCATAGAGACAAAACTGAGAACTCCTTTATTTTGTCAAGTTTCAAAGAGCTACTACAATCCATGTTGGATTTAGAGTTCCAAATTCATCTATCTATATAGGAGAGAACAGAGAGAAACCTAAATATAAAAACTGCTACTGTAGACGAACGCTTCAACCTAGAAGAACAAAATTTGGTGAGCCAAGTGGGATCTGTGTACTGATCATTATCACCAAGTATCATCAAGATTGGGTGAAAAAATATTTGCTGGTATTTTGGAAACTCGTTATTTCTTAGAAGCTTGGCAACCCCTCTCAATGAAAGTGCTTTTCCACAGTCTGTGACTAGGGATACTTGAAGAGGAAACAAACCATAGAAACAAAACTGAGAACTCCTTTATTTTGTCAAGTTTCAAAGAGCTACTGCAATCCATGTTGGATTTAGTGTTCCAAATTCATCTATCTATATAGGAGAGAACAGAGAGAAACCTAAATATAAAAACTGCTACTGTAGACGGACGCTTCAACCTAGAAGAACAAAATTTGGTGAGCCAAGTGGGATCTGTGTACTGATCATTAGCAACATGGATCATCAAGATTGGGTGAAAAAATATTTGCTGGTATTTCGGAAACTCGTTATTTCTTAGAAGCTTGGCAACCCCTTCAATTAAAGTGCTTTTCCACAGTCTGTGCCTAGGCCTCTTGAAGAGGAAACAAACCATAGAGACAAAACTCAGGACTCCTTTATTTTGTCAAGTTTCAAAGAGCTACTACAAACCATGTTGGATTTAGAGTTCCAACTTCATCTATCTATATATGAGAGAACAGAGTGAAACCTAAATATAAAAACTGCTACTGTAGATGAACGCTTCAACCTACAAGAACACAATTTGGTGAGCCAAGTGGATTTGTGTACTGATCATTAGCAACCAGTATCATCAAGATTGGGTGAAAAAATATTTGCTGCTATTTTGGAAACTCGTTATTTCCTAGAAGCTTGGCAACACCTCTCAATGAAAGTGCTTTTCCAGAGTCTGCGCCTAGGGCTACTTGAAGAGGAAACAAACCATAGAGACAAAACTCAGAACTCCTTTATTTTGTCAAGTTTCAAAGAGCTACTACATTCCATGTTGGATTTATAGTTCCAAATTCATCTATCTATATATGAGAGAACAGAGTGAAACCTAAATATAAAAACGACTACTGTAGATGAACGCTTCAACCTAGAAGAACAAAATTTGGGGAGCCAAGTGGGATCTGTGTACTGATCATTACCACCAAGTATCATCAAGATTGGGTGAAAAAATATTTGCTGGTATTTCAGAAACTCGTTATTTCTTAGAAGCTTGGCAACGCCTCTCAATGAAAGTGGTTTTCCACAGTCTATGCCTAGGGCTACTTGAAGAGGAAACAAACAATAGAGACAAAACTCAGAACTCCTTTATTTTGTCAAGTTTCAAAGAGCTACTACAAAACATGTTGGATTTAGAGTTCCAAATTCATCTATCTATATATGAGAGAATAGAGTGAAACCTAAATATAAAAACTGCTACTGTAGACGAACGCTTCAACCTAGAAGAACAAAATTTGGTGAGCCAAGTGGGATCTGTGTACTGATCATTAGCAACATGTATCATCAAGATTGGGTGAAAAATATTTGCTGGTATTTTGGAAACTCGTTATTTCTTAGAAGCTTGGCAACCCCTCTCAATTAAAGTGCTTTTCCACAGTCTGTGCCTAGGCCTCTTGAAGAGGAAACAAACCATAGAGACAAAACTCAGAACTCAGTTATTTTGTCAAGTTTCAAAGAGCTACTACAAACCATGTTGGATTTAGAGTTCCAAATTCATCTATCTATATATGAGAGAAAAGAGTGAAACCTAAATATAAAAACTGCTACTGTAGACGAACGCTTCAACCTAGAAGAACACAATTTGGTGAGCCAAGTATGATTTCTGTACTGATCATTAGCAACCAGTATCATCAAGATTGGGTGAAAAAATATTTGCTGGTACTTCGGAAACTCGTTACTTCTTAGAAGCTTGGCAACCCCTCTCAATGAAAGTGCTTTTCCAGAGACTGCGCCTAGGGCTACTTGAAGAGGAAACAAACCATAGAGACAAAACTCACAACTCCTCTATTTTGTCAAGTTTGAAAGAGCTACTACAATCCATGTTGGATTTAGAGTTCCAAATTCATCTATCTATATAGGAGAGAACAGAGAGAAACCTAAATATAAAAACTGCTACTGTAGACGAACGCTTCAACCTAGAAGAACAAAATTTGGTGAGCCAAGTGGGATCTGTGTACTGATCATTAATACCAAGTATCATCAAGATTGGGTGAAAAAATATTTCCTGGTATTTCGGAAACTCGTTATTTCTTAGAAGCTTGGCAACCCCTCTCAATGAAAGTGCTTTTCCACAGTCTGTGCCTAGGGCTACTTGAAGAGGAAACAAACCATAGAGACA
Organism: Callospermophilus lateralis; assembly: GCF_048772815.1. NCBI lineage: Eukaryota > Metazoa > Chordata > Mammalia > Rodentia > Sciuridae > Callospermophilus > Callospermophilus lateralis. The sequence continues at coordinate 58,936 of NW_027515434.1, forward strand.
AAATTGAGAACTCCTTTATTTTGTCAAGTTTCAAAGAGCTACTACAATCCATGTTGGATTTAGAGTTCCAAATTCATCTATCTATATAGGAGAGAACAGAGAGAAACCTAAATATAAAAACTGCTACTGTAGACGAACGCTTCAACCTAGAAGAACAAAATTTGGTGATCCAAGTGGGATCTGTGTACTGATCATTACCACCAAGTATCATCAAGATTGGGTGAAAAAATATTTGCTGGTATTTCAGAAACTTGTAATTTTTTAGAAGCTTGGCAAACTCTCTCAATGAAAGTGCTTTTCCACAGTCTGTGCCTAGGGCTACTTGAAGAGGAAACAAACCATAGAGACAAAACAGAGAACTCCTTTAATTTGTCACGTTTCAAAGAGCTACTACAAACCATGTTGGATTTAGAGTTACAAATTCCTATATCTATATAGGAAAGAACAGAGGGAAACCTAAATATAAAAACTTCTACTGTAGGCGAACGCTTCAACCTAGAAGAACACAATTTGGTGAGCCAAGTGGGATTTGTGTACTGATCATTAGCAACCAGTATCATCAAGATTGGGTGAAAAAATATTTGCTGGTACTTCGGAAACTCGTTATTTCTTAGAAGATTGGCAACCCCTCTCAATGAAAGTGCTTTTCCAGAGTCTGCGCCTAGGGCTACTTGAAGAGGAAACAAACCATAGAGAAAAAAACTCAGAACTCCTTTATTTTGTCAAGTTTCAAAGATCTACTACAAACCATGTTGGATTTAGAGTTCCAAATTCATCTATCTATATATGAGAGAACAGAGTGAAACCTAAATATAAAAACGACTACTGTAGACGAACGCTTCAACCTAGAAGAACAAAATTTGGTGAGCCAAGTGGGATATGTGTACTGATCATTACCACCAAGTATCATCAAGATTGGGTGAAAAAATATTTGCTGGTATTTCAGAAACTCGTTATTTTTAAGAAGCTTGGCAACGCATCTCAATGAAAGTGGTTTTCCACAGTCTATGCCTAGGGCTACTTGAAGAGGAAACAAATCATAGAGACAAAACTCAGAACTCCTTTATTTTGTCAAGTTTCAAAGAGCAACTACAAACCATGTTGGATTTAGAGTTCCAAATTCATCTATCTATATATGAGAGAACAGAGTGAAACCTAAATATAAAAACTGCTACTGTAGACGAACGCTTCAACCTAGAAGAACAAAATTTGGTGAGCCAAGTGGGATCTGTGTACTGATCATTAGCAACATGTATCATCAAGATTGGGTGAAAAAATATTTGCTGGTATTTTGGAAACTCGTTATTTCTTAGAAGCTTGGGAACCCCTCTCAATTAAAGTGCTTTTCCACAGTCTGTGCCTAGGCCTCTTGAAGAGGAAACAAACCATAGAGACAAAACTGAGAACTCCTTTATTCTGTCAAGTTTCAAAGAGCTACTACAAACCATGTTGGATTTAGAGTTCCAAATTCATCTATCTATATATGAGAGAACAGAGTGAAACCTAAGTATAAAAACGACTACTGTAGACGAACGCTTCAACCTAGAAACCAAATTTGGTGAGCCAAGTGGGATCTGTGTACTGATCATTACCACCAAGTATCATCAAGATTGTGTGAAAAAATATTTGTTGGTTTTTTGGAAACTCGTTATTTCTTAGAAGCTTGGCAACCCCTCTCAATGAAAGTGCTTTTCCACAGTCTGTGCCTAGGGCTATTTTAAGAGGAAACAAAAAATAGAGACAAAACTGAGAACTCCTTTATTTTGTCAAGTTTCAAAGAGCTACTACAAACCATGTTGGATTTTGAGTTCCAAATTCATCTATCTATATAGGAGAGAACAGAGTGAAACCTAAATATAAAAACTGCTACTGTAGACGAACGCTTCAACCTAGAAGAACAAAATTTGGTGAGCCAAGTGGGTACTGTGTACTGATCATTACCACCAAGTATCATCAAGATTGGGTGAAAAAATATTTGCTGGTATTTGGGTATTTCGTTATTTCTTAGAAGCTTGGCAACACCTCTCAATGAAAGTAGTTTTCCACAGTCTGTGCCTAGGGCTACTTGAAGAGGAAACAAACCATAGAGACAAAACTGAGAACTCCTTTATTTTGTCAAGTTTCAAAGAGCTTCTACAATCCATGTTGGATTTAAAGTTCCAAATTCATCTATCTATATAGGAGAGAACAGAGAGAAACCTAAATATAAAAACTGCTACTCTAGACGAACGCTTCAACCTAGAAGAACAAAATTTGGTGAGCCAAGTGGGATTTGTGTACTGAACATTACCACCAAGTATCATCAAGATTGGATGAAAAAATATTTGCTGGTATTTTGGAAACTCGTTATTTCTTAGAAGCTTGGCAACCCATCTCAATGAAAGTGCTTCCACAGTCTGTGCCTAGGGCTACTTGAAGAGGAAACAAACCATAGAGACAAAACTGAGAACTCCTTTATTTTGTCAAGTTTCAAAGAGCTACTACAATCCATGTTGGTTTTAGAGTTCCAAATTCATCTATCTATATACCAGAGAACAGAGAGAAACCTAAATATAAAAACTGCTACTGTAGACGAACGCTTCAACCTAGAAGAACAAAATTTGGTGAGCCAAGTGGGATTTGTGTACTGATCATTACCACCAAGTGTCATCAAGATTGGGTGAAAAAATATTTGCTGGTATTTCGGAAGCTTGTAATTTCTTAGAAGCTTGGCAAACTCTCTCAATGAATGTGCTTTTCCACAGTGTGTGCCTATGGCTACTTGAAGAGGAAACAAACCATAGAGACAAAACTGAGAACTCCTTTATTTTGTCAAGTTTCAAAGAGCTACTACAAACCATGTTGGATTTAGAGTTCCAAATTCATCTATCTATATAGGAGAGAACAGAGAGAAACCTAAATATAAAAACTGCTACTGTAGACGAACGCTTCAACCTAGAAGAACACAATTTGGTGAGCCAAGTGAGTTTTGTGTACTGATCATTAGCAACCAGTATCATCAAGATTGGGTGAAAAAATATTTGCTGGTACTTCGGAAACTCGTTATTTCTTAGAAGCTTGGCAACCCCTCTCAATTAAATTGCTTTTCCAGAGTCTGCGCCTAGGGCTACTTGAAGAGGAAACAAACCACAGAGACAAAATTCAGAACTCCTTTATTTTGTCAAGTTTCAAAGAGCTACTACAAACCATGTTGGATTTGGAGTTCCAAATTCATCTATCTATACATGAGAGAACAGAGTGAAACCTAAATATAAAAACTGCTACTGTAGACGAACGCTTCAACCTAGAAGAACAAAATTTGGTGAGCCAAGTGGGTACTGTGTACTGATCATTACCACCAAGTATCATCAAGATTGGGTGAAAAAATATTTGCTGCTATTTCGGAAACTCGTTATTTCTTAGAAGTTTAGCAACCCCTCTCAATGAAAGTGGTTTTCCACAGTCTGTGCCTAGGGCTACTTGAAGAGGAAACAAACCACAGAGACAAAACTCAGAACTCTTTATTTAGTCAAGTTTCAAAGAGCTACTACAAACCATGTTGGATTTAGAGTTCCAAATTCATCTATCTATATAGGAGAGAACAGAGAGAAACCTAAATATAAAAACTGCTACTGTAGACGAACGATTCAACCTAGAAGAACAAAATTTGGTGAGCCATGTGGGATTTGTGTACTGATCATTACCACCAAGTATCATCAAGTTTGGGTGAAAAAATATTTGCTGGTATTTCGGAAACTTGTAATTTCTTAGAAGCTTGGCAAACTCTCTCAATGAAAGTGCTTTTCCACAGTCTGTGCCTAGGGCTACTTGAAGAGGAAACAAACCGTAGAGACAAAACTGAGAACTCCTTTATTTTGTCAAGTTTCAAAGATTTACTACAAACCATGTTGGATTTAGAGTTCCAAATTCACATATCTATATAGGAGAGAAGAGAGGGAAACCTAAATATAAAAACTTCTACTGTAGCCGAACGCTTCAACGTAGAAGAACACAATTTGGTGAGCCAAGTGGGATTTGTGTACTGATCATTAGCAACCAGTATCATCAAGATTGGGTGAAAAAATATTTGCTGGTACTTCGGAAACTCGTTATTTCTTAGAAGCTTGGCAACACCTCTCAATGAAAGTAGTTTTCCACAGTCTGTGCCTAGGGCTACTTGAAGAGGAAGCAAACCATAGAGACAAAACTGAGAACTCCTTTATTTTGTCAAGTTTCAAAGAGCTACTACAATCCATGTTGGATTTAAAGTTCCAAATTCATCTATCTATATAGGAGAGAACAGAGAGAAACCTAAATATAAAAACTGCTACTGTAGACGAACGCTTCAACCTAGAAGAACAAAATTTGGTGAGCCAAGTGGGATTTGTGTACTGAACATTACCACCAAGTATCATCAAGATTGGATGAAAAAATATTTGCTGGTATTTTGGAAACTCGTTATTTCTTAGAAGCTTGGCAACCCATCTCAATAAAAGTGCTTCCACAGTCTGTGCCTAGGGCTACTTGAAGAGAAAACAAACCATAGAGACAAAACTGAGAACTCCTTTATTTTGTCAAGTTTCAAAGAGCTACTACAATCCATGTTGGTTTTAGAGTTCCAAATTCATCTATCTATATACCAGAGAACAGAGAGAAACCTAAATATAAAAACTGCTACTGTAGACGAACGCTTCAACCTAGAAGAACAAAATTTGGTGAGCCAAGTGGGATTTGTGTACTGATCATTACCACCAAGTGTCATCAAGATTGGGTGAAAAAATATTTGCTGGTATTTCGGAAACTTGTAATTTCTTAGAAGCTTGGCAAACTCTCTAAATGAATGTGCTTTTCCACAGTGTGTGCCTATGGCTACTTGAAGAGGAAACAAACCATAGAGACAAAACTGAGAACTCCTTTATTTTGTCAAGTTTCAAAGAGCTACTACAAACCATGTTGGATTTAGAGTTCCAAATTCATCTATCTATATAGGAGAGAACAGAGAGAAACCTAAATATAAAAACTGCTACTGTAGACGAACGCTTCAACCTAGAAGAACACAATTTGGTGAGCCAAGTGGGATTTGTGTACTGATCATTAGCAACCAGTATCATCAAGATTGGGTGAAAAAATATTTGCTGGTACTTCGGAAACTCGTTATTTCTTAGAAGCTTGGCAACCCCTCTCAATTAAATTGCTTTTCCAGAGTCTGCGACTAGGGCTACTTGAAGAGGAAACAAACCACAGAGACAAAATTCAGAACTCCTTTATTTTGTCAAGTTTCAAAGAGCTACTACAAACCATGTTGGATTGGGAGTTCCAAATTCATCTATCTATATATGAGAGAACAGAGTGAAACCTAAATATAAAAACTGCTACTGTAGACGAACGCTTCAACCTAGAAGAACAAAATTTGGTGAGCCAAGTGGGTACTGTGTACTGATCATTACCACCAAGTATCATCAAGATTGGGTGAAAAAATATTTGCTGCTATTTCGGAAAATCGTTATTTCTTAGAAGCTTAGCAACCCCTCTCAATGAAAGTGGTTTTCCACAGTCTGTGCCTAGGGCTACTTGAAGAGGAAACAAAAAATAGAGACAAAACTCAGAACTCTTTATTTTGTCAAGTTTCAAAGAGCTACTACAAACAACGTTGGATTTAGAGTTCCAAATTCATCTATCTATATAGGAGAGAACAGAGAGAAACCTAAATATAAAAACTGCTACTGTAGACGAACGATTCAACCTAGAAGAACAAAATTTGGTGAGCCATGTGGGATTTGTGTAATGATCATTACCACCAAGTATCATCAAGATTGGGTGAAAAAATATTTGCTGGTATTTCGGAAACTTGTAATTTCTTAGAAGATTGGCAAACTCTCTCAATGAAAGTGCTTTTCCACAGTCTGTGCCTAGGGCTACTTGAAGAGGAAACAAACCGTAGAGACAAAACTGAGAACTCCTTTATTTTGTCAAGTTTCAAAGAGCTACTACAAACAATGTTGGATTTAGAGTTCCAAGTTCATATATCTATATAGGAGAGAACAGAGCTAAACCTAAATATAAAAACTGCTACTGTAAACGAACGCTTCAACCTAGAAGAACACAATTTGGTGAGCCAAGTGGGATTTGTGTACTGATCATTAGCAACCAGTATCATCAAGATTGGGTGAAAAAATACTTGCTGGTACTTCGGAAACTCGTTATTTCCTAGAAGCTTGGCAACCACTCTCAATGAAAGTGCTTTTCCACAGTCTGTGCCTAGGGCTAATTGAAGAGGAAACAATCCATAGAGACAAAACTCAGAACTCTTTTATTTTGTCAAGTTTCAAAGAGCTACTACAAACCATGTTGGATTTAGAGTTCCAAATTCATCTATCTATATATGAGAGAACAGAGTGAAAACTAAAGATAAAAACGGCTACACTAGACGAACCCTTCAACCTAGAAGAACAAAATTTGGTGAGCTACGTGGGTACTGTGTACTGATCATTACCACCAAGTATCATCAAGATTGGGTGAAAAAATATTTGCTGATATTTCGGAAACTCGTTATTTCTTAGAAGCTTGGCTACCCCTCTCAATGAAAGTGGTTTTCCACAGTCTGTGCCTAGGGCTACTTGAAGAGGAAACAAACCATAGAAACAAAACTCAGAACTCTTTATTTTTCAAGTTTCAAAGAGAGACTACCAACCATGTTGGATTTAGAGTTCCAAATTCATCTATCTATATATGAGAGAACAGAGTGAAACCTAAATATAAAAACTGCTACTGTAGACGAACGCTTCAACCTAGAAGAACAAAATATGGTGAGCCAAGTGGGATCTGTGTACTGATCGTTCCCACCAAGTATCATCAAGATTGGGTGAAAAAATATTTGCTGCTATTTCGGAAACTCGTTATTTCTTAGAAGCTTGGCAACCCCTCTCAATGGAAGTGCTTTTCCACAGTCTGTGCCTAGGGCTACTTGAAGAGGAAACAAACCATAGAGACAAAACTGAGAACTCCTTTATTTTGTCAAGTTTCAAAGAGCTACTACAATCCATGTTGGATTTAATGTTCCAAATTCATCTATCTATATAGGAGAGAACAGAGAGAAACCTAAATATAAAAACTGCTACTGTAGACGAACTCTTCAACCTAAAAGAACAAAATTTGGTGAGCCAAGTGGGATTTGTGTACTGATCATTACCACCAAGTATCATCAAGATTGGGTGAAAAAATATTTGCTGGTATATTGGATACACGTTATCTCTTAGAAGCTTGGCAATCCATCTCAATGAAAGTGCTTCCACAGTCTGTGCCTAGGGCTACTTGAAGAGGAAACAAACCATAGAGACAAAACAGAGAACTCCTTTAATTTGTCACGTTTCAAAGAGCTACTACAAACCATGTTGGATTTAGAGTTACAATTCATATATCTATATAGGAAAGAAAAGAGGGAAACCTAAATATAAAAACTTCTACTGTAGGCGAACGCTTCAACCAAGAAGAACACAATTTGGTGAGCCAAGTGGGATTTGTGTACTGATCATTAGCAACCAGTATCATCAAGATTGGTTGAAAAAATATTTGCTGGTACTTCGGAAACTCGTTATTTCTTAGAAGATTGGCAACCCCTCTCAATGAAAGTGCTTTTCCAGAGTCTGCGCCTAGGGCTACTTGAAGAGGAAACAAACCATAGAGAAAAAAACTCAGAACTCCTTTATTTTGTCAAGTTTCAAAGATCTACTACAAACCATGTTGGATTTAGAGTTCCAAATTCATCTATCTATATATGAGAGAACAGAGTGAAACCTAAATATAAAAACGACTACTGTAGACGAACGCTTCAACCTAGAAGAACAAAATTTGGTGAGCCAAGTGGGATATGTGTACTGATCATTACCACCAAGTATCATCAAGATTGGGTGAAAAAATATTTGCTGGTATTTCAGAAACTCGTTATTTTTAAGAAGCTTGGCAACGCATCTCAATGAAAGTGGTTTTCCACAGTCTATGCCTAGGGCTACTTGAAGAGGAAACAAATCATAGAGACAAAACTCAGAACTCCTTTATTTTGTCAAGTTTCAATGAGCAACTACAAACCATGTTGGATTTAGAGTTCCAAATTCATCTATCTATATATGAGAGAACAGAGTGAAACCTAAATATAAAAACTGCTACTGTAGACGAACGCTTCAACCTAGAAGAACAAAATTTGGTGAGCCAAGTGGGATCTGTGTACTGATCATTAGCAACATGTATCATCAAGATTGGGTGAAAAAATATTTGCTGGTATTTTGGAAACTCGTTATTTCTTAGAAGCTTGGGAACCCCTCTCAATTAAAGTGCTTTTCCACAGTCTGTGCCTAGGCCTCTTGAAGAGGAAACAAACCATAGAGACAAAACTGAGAACTCCTTTATTCTGTCAAGTTTCAAAGAGCTACTACAAACCATGTTGGATTTAGAGTTCCAAATTCATCTATCTATATATGAGAGAACAGAGTGAAACCTAAGTATAAAAACGACTACTGTAGACGAACGCTTCAACCTAGAAGAACCAAATTTTGTGAGCCAAGTGGGATCTGTGTACTGATCATTACCACCAAGTATCATCAAGATTGGGTGAAAAAATATTTGTTGGTTTTTTGGAAACTCGTTATTTCTTAGAAGCTTGGCAACCCCTCTCAATGAAAGTGCTTTTCCACAGTCTGTGCCTAGGGCTATTTTAAGAGGAAACAAACCATAGAGACAAAACTGAGAACTCCTTTATTTTGTCAAGTTTCAAAGAGCTACTACAAACCATGTTGGATTTTGAGTTCCAAATTCATCTATCTATATATGAGAGAACAGAGTGAAACCTAAATATAAAAACTGCTACTGTAGACGAACGCTTCAACCTAGAAGAACAAAATTTGGTGAGCCAAGTGGGTACTGTGTACTGATCATTACCACCAAGTATCATCAAGATTGGGTGAAAAAATATTTGCTGTTATTTGGGTATTTCGTTATTTCTTAGAAGCTTGGCAACACCTCTCAATGAAAGTAGTTTTCCACAGTCTGTGCCTAGGGCTACTTGAGAGGAAACAAACAATAGAGACAAAACTGAGAACTCCTTTATTTTGTCAAGTTTCAAAGAGCTTCTACAATCCATGTTGGATTTAAAGTTCCAAATTCATCTATCTATATAGGAGAGAACAGAGAGAAACCTAAATATAAAAACTGCTACTCTAGACGAACGCTTCAACCTAGAAGAACAAAATTTGGTGAGCCAAGTGGGATTTGTGTACTGAACATTACCACCAAGTATCATCAAGATTGGATGAAAAAATATTTGCTGGTATTTTGGAAACTCGTTATTTCTTAGAAGCTTGGCAACCCATCTCAATGAAAGTGCTTCCACAGTCTGTGCCTAGGGCTACTTGAAGAGGAAACAAACCATAGAGACAAAACTGAGAACTCCTTTATTTTGTCAAGTTTCAAAGAGCTACTACAATCCATGTTGGTTTTAGAGTTCCAAATTCATCTATCTATATACCAGAGAACAGAGAGAAACCTAAATATAAAAACTGCTACTGTAGACGAACGCTTCAACCTAGAAGAACACAATTTGGTGAGCCAAGTGGGATTTGTGTACTGATCATTACCACCAAGTATCATCAAGATTGGGTGAAAAAATATTTGCTGGTATTTCGGAAGCTTGTAATTTCTTAGAAGCTTGGCAAACTCTCTCAATGAATGTGCTTTTCCACAGTGTGTGCCTATGGCTACTTGAAGAGGAAACAAACCATAGAGACAAAACTGAGAACTCCTTTATTTTGTCAAGTTTCAAAGAGCTACTACAAACCATGTTGGATTTAGAGTTCCAAATTCATCTATCTATATAGGAGAGAACAGAGAGAAACCTAAATATAAAAACTGCTACTGTAGACGAACGCTTCAACCTAGAAGAACACAATTTGGTGAGCCAAGTGAGATTTGTGTACTGATCATTAGCAACCAGTATCATCAAGATTGGGTGAAAAAATATTTGCTGGTACTTCGGAAACTCGTTATTTCTTAGAAGCTTGGCAACCCCTCTCAATTAAATTGCTTTTCCAGAGTCTGCGCCTAGGGCTAATTGAAGAGGAAACAAACCACAGAGACAAAATTCAGAACTCCTTTATTTTGTCAAGTTTCAAAGAGCTACTACAAACCATGTTGGATTTGGAGTTCCAAATTCATCTATCTATATATGAGAGAACAGAGTGAAACCTAAATATAAAAACTGCTACTGTAGACGAACGCTTCAACCTAGAAGAACAAAATTTGGTGAGCCAAGTGGGTACTGTGTACTGATCATTACCACCAAGTATCATCAAGATTGGGTGAAAAAATATTTGCTACTATTTCGGAAACTCGTTATTTCTTAGAAGCTTAGCAACCCCTCTCAATGAAAGTGGTTTTCCACAGTCTGTGCCTAGGGCTACTTGAAGAGGAAACAAACCACAGAGACAAAACTCAGAACTCTTTATTTAGTCAAGTTTCAAAGAGCTACTACAAACCATGTTGGATTTAGAGTTCCAAATTCATCTATCTATATAGGAGAGAACAGAGAGAAACCTAAATATAAAAACTGCTACTGTAGACGAACGATTCAACCTAGAAGAACAAAATTTGGTGAGCCATGTGGGATTTGTGTACTGATCATTACCACCAAGTATCATCAAGTTTGGGTGAAAAAATATTTGCTGGTATTTCGGAAACTTGTAATTTCTTAGAAGCTTGGCAAACTCTCTCAATGAAAGTGCTTTTCCACAGTCTGTGCCTAGGGCTACTTGAAGAGGAAACAAACCGTAGAGACAAAACTGAGAACTAATTTATTTTGTCAAGTTTCAAAGATTTACTACAAACCATGTTGGATTTAGAGTTCCAAATTCACATATCTATATAGGAGAGAAGAGAGGGAAACCTAAATATAAAAACTTCTACTGTAGCCGAACGCTTCAACCTAGAAGAACACAATTTGGTGAGCCAAGTGGGATTTGTGTACTGATCATTAGCAACCAGTATCATCAAGATTGGGTGAAAAAATATTTGCTGGTACTTCGGAAACTCGTTATTTCTTAGAAGCTTGGCAACACCTCTCAATGAAAGTAGTTTTCCACAGTCTGTGCCTAGGGCTACTTGAAGAGGAAGCAAACCATAGAGACAAAACTGAGAACTCCTTTATTTTGTCAAGTTTCAAAGAGCTACTACAATCCATGTTGGATTTAAAGTTCCAAATTCATCTATCTATATAGGAGAGAACAGAGAGAAACCTAAATATAAAAACTGCTACTGTAGACGAACGCTTCAACCTAGAAGAACAAAATTTGGTGAGCCAAGTGGGATTTGTGTACTGAACATTACCACCAAGTATCATCAAGATTGGATGAAAAAATATTTGCTGGTATTTTGGAAACTCGTTATTTCTTAGAAGCTTGGCAACCCATCTCAATGAAAGTGCTTCCACAGTCTGTGCCTAGGGCTACTTGAAGAGAAAACAAACCATAGAGACAAAACTGAGAACTCCTTTATTTTGTCAAGTTTCAAAGAGCTACTACAATCCATGTTGGTTTTAGAGTTCCAAATTCATCTATCTATATACCAGAGAACAGAGAGAAACCTAAATATAAAAACTGCTACTGTAGACGAACGCTTCAACCTAGAAGAACAAAATTTGGTGAGCCAGTGGGATTTGTGTACTGATCATTACCACCAAGTGTCATCAAGATTGGGTGAAAAAATATTTGCTGGTATTTCGGAAACTTGTAATTTCTTAGAAGCTTGGCAAACTCTCTAAATGAATGTGCTTTTCCACAGTGTGTGCCTATGGCTACTTGAAGAGGAAACAAACCATAGAGACAAAACTGAGAACTCCTTTATTTTGTCAAGTTTCAAAGAGCTACTACAAACCATGTTGGATTTAGAGTTCCAAATTCATCTATCTATATAGGAGAGAACAGAGAGAAACCTAAATATAAAAACTGCTACTGTAGACGAACGCTTCAACCTAGAAGAACACAATTTGGTGAGCCAAGTGGGATTTGTGTACTGATCATTAGCAACCAGTATCATCAAGATTGGGTGAAAAAATATTTGCTGGTACTTCGGAAACTCGTTATTTCTTAGAAGCTTGGCAACCCCTCTCAATTAAATTGCTTTTCCAGAGTCTGCGACTAGGGCTACTTGAAGAGGAAACAAACCACAGAGACAAAATTCAGAACTCCTTTATTTTGTCAAGTTTCAAAGAGCTACTACAAACCATGTTGGATTTGGAGTTCCAAATTCATCTATCTATATATGAGAGAACAGAGTGAAACCTAAATATAAAAACTGCTACTGTAGACCAACGCTTCAACCTAGAAGAACAAAATTTGGTGAGCCAAGTGGGTACTGTGTACTGATCATTACCACCAAGTATCATCAAGATTCGGTGAAAAAATATTTGCTGGTACTTCGGAAACTCGTTATTTCTTAGAAGCTTGGCAACCCCTCTCAATTAAATTGCTTTTCCAGAGTCTGCGCCTAGGGCTACTTGAAGAGGAAACAAACCACAGAGACAAAATTCAGAACTCCTTTATTTTGTCAAGTTTCAAAGAGCTACTACAAACCATGTTGGATTTGGAGTTCCAAATTCATCTATCTATATATGAGAGAACAGAGTGAAACCTAAATATAAAAACTGCTACTGTAGACGAACGCTTCAACCTAGAAGAACAAAATTTGGTGAGCCAAGTGGGTACTGTGTACTGATCATTACCACCAAGTATCATCAAGATTGGGTGAAAAAATATTTGCTGCTATTTCGGAAACTCGTTATTTCTTAGAAGCTTAGCAACCCCTCTCAATGAAAGTGGTTTTCCACAGTCTGTGCCTAGGGCTACTTGAAGAGGAAACAAACCACAGAGACAAAACTCAGAACTCTTTATTTAGTCAAGTTTCAAAGAGCTACTACAAACCATGTTGGATTTAGAGTTCCAAATTCATCTATCTATATAGGAGAGAACAGAGAGAAACCTAAATATAAAAACTGCTACTGTAGACGAACGATTCAACCTAGAAGAACAAAATTTGGTGAGCCATGTGGGATTTGTGTACTGATCATTACCACCAAGTATCATCAAGTTTGGGTGAAAAAATATTTGCTGGTATTTCGGAAACTTGTAATTTCTTAGAAGCTTGGCAAACTCTCTCAATGAAAGTGCTTTTCCACAGTCTGTGCCTAGGGCTACTTGAAGAGGAAACAAACCGTAGAGACAAAACTGAGAACTAATTTATTTTGTCAAGTTTCAAAGATTTACTACAAACCATGTTGGATTTAGAGTTCCAAATTCACATATCTATATAGGAGAGAAGAGAGGGAAACCTAAATATAAAAACTTCTACTGTAGCCGAACGCTTCAACCTAGAAGAACACAATTTGGTGAGCCAAGTGGGATTTGTGTACTGATCATTAGCAACCAGTATCATCAAGATTGGGTGAAAAATATTTGCTGGTACTTCGGAAACTCGTTATTTCTTAGAAGCTTGGCAACACCTCTCAATGAAAGTAGTTTTCCACAGTCTGTGCCTAGGGCTACTTGAAGAGGAAGCAAACCATAGAGACAAAACTGAGAACTCCTTTATTTTGTCAAGTTTCAAAGAGCTACTACAATCCATGTTGGATTTAAAGTTCCAAATTCATCTATCTATATAGGAGAGAACAGAGAGAAACCTAAATATAAAAACTGCTACTGTAGATGAACGCTTCAACCTAGAAGAACAAAATTTGGTGAGCCAAGTGGGATTTGTGTACTGAACATTACCACCAAGTATCATCAAGATTGGATGAAAAAATATTTGCTGGTATTTTGGAAACTCGTTATTTCTTAGAAGCTTGGCAACCCATCTCAATGAAAGTGCTTCCACAGTCTGTGCCTAGGGCTACTTGAAGAGAAAACAAACCATAGAGACAAAACTGAGAACTCCTTTATTTTGTCAAGTTTCAAAGAGCTACTACAATCCATGTTGGTTTTAGAGTTCCAAATTCATCTATCTATATACCAGAGAACAGAGAGAAACCTAAATATAAAAACTGCTACTGTAGACGAACGCTTCAACCTAGAAGAACAAAATTTGGTGAGCCAGTGGGATTTGTGTACTGATCATTACCACCAAGTGTCATCAAGATTGGGTGAAAAAATATTTGCTGGTATTTCGGAAACTTGTAATTTCTTAGAAGCTTGGCAAACTCTCTAAATGAATGTGCTTTTCCACAGTGTGTGCCTATGGCTACTTGAAGAGGAAACAAACCATAGAGACAAAACTGAGAACTCCTTTATTTTGTCAAGTTTCAAAGAGCTACTACAAACCATGTTGGATTTAGAGTTCCAAATTCATCTATCTATATAGGAGAGAACAGAGAGAAACCTAAATATAAAAACTGCTACTGTAGACGAACGCTTCAACCTAGAAGAACACAATTTGGTGAGCCAAGTGGGATTTGTGTACTGATCATTAGCAACCAGTATCATCAAGATTGGGTGAAAAAATATTTGCTGGTACTTCGGAAACTCGTTATTTCTTAGAAGCTTGGCAACCCCTCTCAATTAAATTGCTTTTCCAGAGTCTGCGACTAGGGCTACTTGAAGAGGAAACAAACCACAGAGACAAAATTCAGAACTCCTTTATTTTGTCAAGTTTCAAAGAGCTACTACAAACCATGTTGGATTTGGAGTTCCAAATTCATCTATCTATATATGAGAGAACAGAGTGAAACCTAAATATAAAAACTGCTACTGTAGACCAACGCTTCAACCTAGAAGAACAAAATTTGGTGAGCCAAGTGGGTACTGTGTACTGATCATTACCACCAAGTATCATCAAGATTGGGTGAAAAAATATTTGCTGCTATTTCGGAAACTCGTTATTTCTTAGAAGCTTAGCAACCCCTCTCAATGAAAGTGGTTTTCCACAGTCTGTGCCTAGGGCTACTTGAAGAGGAAACAAAAAATAGAGACAAAACTCAGAACTCTTTATTTTGTCAAGTTTCAAAGAGCTACTACAAACAATGTTGGATTTAGAGTTCCAAATTCATCTATCTATATAGGAGAGAACAGAGAGAAACCTAAATATAAAAACTGCTACTGTAGACGAACGATTCAACCTAGAAGAACAAAATTTGGTGAGCCATGTGGGATTTGTGTAATGATCATTACCACCAAGTATCATCAAGATTGGGTGAAAAAATATTTGCTGGTATTTCGGAAACTTGTAATTTCTTAGAAGCTTGGCAAACTCTCTCAATGAAAGTGCTTTTCCACAGTCTGTGCCTAGGGCTACTTGAAGAGGAAACAAACCGTAGAGACAAAACTGAGAACTCCTTTATTTTGTCAAGTTTCAAAGAGCTACTACAAACCATGTTGGATTTAGAGTTCCAAGTTCATATATCTATATAGGAGAGAACAGAGCTAAACCTAAATATAAAAACTGCTACTGTAAACGAACGCTTCAACCTAGAAGAACACAATTTGGTGAGCCAAGTGGGATTTGTGTACTGATCATTAGCAACCAGTATCATCAAGATTGGGTGAAAAAATACTTGCTGGTACTTCGGAAACTGGTTATTTCCTAGAAGCTTGGCAACCACTCTCAATGAAAGTGCTTTTCCACAGTCTGTGCCTAGGGCTAATTGAAGAGGAAACAATCCATAGAGACAAAACTCAGAACTCCTTTATTTTGTCAAGTTTCAAAGAGCTACTACAAACCATGTTGGATTTAGAGTTCCAAATTCATCTATCTATATATGAGAGAACAGAGTGAAACCTAAAGATAAAAATGGCTACACTAGACGAACCCTTCAACCTAGAAGAACAAAATTTGGTGAGCTACGTGGGTACTGTGTACTGATCATTACCACCAAGTATCATCAAGATTGGGTGAAAAAATATTTGCTGATATTTCGGAAACTCGTTATTTCTTAGAAGCTTGGCTACCCCTCTCAATGAAAGTGGTTTTCCACAGTCTGTGCCTAGGGCTACTTGAAGAGGAAACAAACCATAGAAACAAAACTCAGAACTCTTTATATTTCAAGTTTCAAAGAGAGACTACCAACCATGTTGGATTTAGAGTTCCAAATTCATCTATCTATATATGAGAGAACAGAGTGAAACCTAAATATAAAAACTGCTACTGTAGACGAACGCTTCAACCTAGAAGAACAAAATATGGTGAGCCAAGTGGGATCTGTGTACTGATCGTTCCCACCAAGTATCATCAAGATTGGGTGAAAAAATATTTGCTGGTATTTCGGAAACTCGTTATTTCTTAGAAGCTTGGCAACCCCTCTCAATGGAAGTGCTTTTCCACAGTCTGTGCCTAGGGCTACTTGAAGAGGAAACAAACCATAGAGACAAAACAGAGAACTCCTTTATTTTGTCAAGTTTCAAAGAGCTACTACAATCCATGTTGGATTTAATGTTCCAAATTCATCTATCTATATAGGAGAGAACAGAGAGAAACCTAAATATAAAAACTGCTACTGTAGACGAACGCTTCAACCTAAAAGAACAAAATTTGGTGAGCCAAGTGGGATTTGTGTACTGTTCATTACCAAAAAGTATCATCAAGATTGGGTGAAAAAATATTTGCTGGTATATTGGATACACGTTATTTCTTAGAAGCTTGGCAATCCATCTCAATGAAAGTGCTTCCACAGTCTGTGCCTAGGGCTACTTGAAGAGGAAACAAACCATAGAGACAAAACTGAGAACTCCTTTATTTTGTCAAGTTTCAAAGAGCTACTACAATCCATGTTGGATTTAGAGTTCCAAATTCATCTATCTATATAGGAGAGAACAGAGAGAAAGCTAAATATAAAAACTGCTACTGTAGACGAACGCTTCAACCTAGAAGAACAAAATTTGGTGAGCCCAGTGGGATCTGTGTACTGATCATTACCACCAAGTATCATCAAGATGGGTGAAAAAATATTTGCTGGTATTTCGGAAACTCGTTATTTCTTAGAAGCTTGGCAACCCCTCTCAATGAAAGTGCTTTTCCACAGTCTGTGCCTAGGGCTACTTGAATACGAAACAAACCATAGAGACAAAACTGAGAACTCCTTTATTTTGTCAAGTTGCAAAGAGCTACTACAAACCATGTCGGATTTAGAGTTCCAAATTCATCTATCTATATATGAGAGAACAGAGGGAAACCTAAATATAAAAACTGCTACTGTAGACGAACGCTTCAAACTAGAAGAACAAAATTTGGTGAGCCAAGTGGGATTTGTGTACTGATCATTAGCAACAATTATCATCAAGTTTGGGTGAAAAAATATTTGCTGGTATTTAGAAACTCGTTATTTCTTAGAAGCTTGGCAACCCCTCTCAATGAAAGTGCTTTTCCACAGTGTGTGCCTAGTGCTAATTGAAGAGGAAACAATCCATAGAAACAAAACTGAGAACTCCTTTATTTTGTCAAGTTTCAAAGAGCTACTACAAACCATGGTGGATTTAGAGTTCCAAATTCATCTATCTATACAGGAGAGAACAGAGGGAAACCTAAATATAAAAAATGATACTGTAGACGAACGCTTCAACCTAGAAGAACAAAATTTGGTGAGCCAAGTGGGATTTGTGTACTGATCATTAGCAACAAGTATCATCAAGATTGGGTGAAAAAATATTTGCTGCTACTTCGGAAACTCGTTATTTCTTAGAAGCTTGGCAACCCCTCTCAATGAAATTGCTTTTCCAGGGTCTGCGCCTAGGGCTATTGAAGAGGAAACAAACAATAGAGACAAAACTCAGAACTCCTTTATTTTGTCAAGTTTCAAAGAGCTACTACAAACCATGTTGGATTTAGAGTTCCAAATTCATCTATCTATATATGAGAGAACAGAGTGAAACCTAAGTATAAAAATTGCTACTGTAGACGAACGCTTCAACCTAGAAGAACAAAATTTGGTGAGCCAAGTGGGAAGTGTGTACTGATCATTCCCTCCAAGTATCATCAAGATTGGGTGAAAAAATATTTGCTGGTATTTCGGAAACTGGTTATTTCTTAGAAGCTTGGCAACCCCTCTCAGTGAAAGTGCTTTTCCACAGTATGTGCCTAGGGCTACTTGAAGAGGAAACAAACCATAGAGACAAAACTGAAAACTCCTTTATTTTGTCAAGTTTGAAAGAGCTACTACAATCCATGTTGGATTTAAAGTTCCAAATTCATCTATCTATATAGGAGAGAACAGAGAGAAACCTAAATATAAAAACTGCTACTGTAGACGAAGGCTTCAACCTAGAAGAACAAAATTTGGTGAGCCAAGTGGGATTTGTGTACTGATCATTTCCACCAAGTATCATCAAGATTGGGTGAAGAAATATTTGCTGGTATTTTGGAAACACGTTACTTCTTAGAAGCTTGGCAACCCATCTCAATGAAAGTGCTTCCACAGTCTGTGCCTAGGGCTAATTGAAGAGGAAACAAACCATAGAGACAAAACTGAGAACTCTTAATTTTGTCATGTTTCAAAGAGCTATTACAATCCATGTTGGATTTAGAGTTCCAAATTCATCTATCTATATAGGAGAGAACAGAGAGAAACCTAAATATAAAAACTGCTACTGTAGACGAACGCTTCAAACTAGGAGAACAAAATTTGGTGAGCTAAGTGGGATCTATGTACTGATCATTACCACCAAGTATCATCAAGATTGGGTGAAAAAATATTTGCTGGTATTTCGGAAACTCGTTATTTCTTAGAAGCTTGGCAACCCCTCTCAATGAAAGTGCTTTTCCACAGTCTGTGCCTAGGGCTACTTGAAGAGGAAACAAACCATAGAGACAAAACTGAGAACTCCTTTATTTTGCCAAGTTTCAAAGAGCTACTACAATCCATGTTGGATTTAGAGTTCCAAATTCATCTATCTATATACCAGAGAACAGAGAGAAACCTAAATATAAAAACTGCTACTGTAGACGAACGCTTCAAACTAGAAGAACACAATTTGGTGAGCCAAGTGGGATTTGTGTACTGATCATTAGCAACCAGTATCATCAAGATTGGGTGAAAAAATATTTGCTGGTACTTCGGAAACTCGTTATTTCTTAGAAGCTTGGCAACCCCTCTCAATTAAATTGCTTTTCCAGAGTCTGCGCCTAGGGCTACTTGAAGAGGAAACAAACCACAGAGACAAAATTCAGAACTCCTTTATTTTGTCAAGTTTCAAAGAGCTACTACAAACCATGTTGGATTTGGAGTTCCAAATTCATCTATCTATATATGAGAGAACAGAGTGAAACCTAAATATAAAAACTGCTACTGTAGACGAACGCTTCAACCTAGAAGAACAAAATTTGGTGAGCCAAGTGGGTACTGTGTACTGATCATTACCACCAAGTATCATCAAGATTGGGTGAAAAAATATTTGCTGCTATTTCGGAAACTCGTTATTTCTTAGAAGCTTAGCAACCTCTCTCAATGAAAGTGGTTTTCCACAGTCTGTGCCTAGGGCTACTTGAAGAGGAAACAAAAAATAGAGACAAAACTCAGAACTCTTTATTTTGTCAAGTTTCAAAGAGCTACTACAAACAATGTTGGATTTAGAGTTCCAAATTCATCTATCTATATAGGAGAGAACAGAGAGAAACCTGAATATAAAAACTGCTACTGTAGACGAACGATTCAACCTAGAAGAACAAAATTTGGTGAGCCATGTGGGATTTGTGTAATGATCATTACCACCAAGTATCATCAAGATTGGGTGAAAAAATATTTGCTGGTATTTCGGAAACTTGTAATTTCTTAGAAGCTTGGCAAACTCTCTCAATGAAAGTGCTTTTCCACAGTCTGTGCCTAGGGCTACTTGAAGAGGAAACAAACCGTAGAGACAAAACTGAGAACTCCTTTATTTTGTCAAGTTTCAAAGAGCTACTACAAACCATGTTGGATTTAGAGTTCCAAGTTCATATATCTATATAGGAGAGAACAGAGCTAAACCTAAATATAAAAACTGCTACTGTAGATGAACGCTTCAACCTAGAAGAACACAATTTGGTGAGCCAAGTGGGATTTGTGTACTGATCATTAGCAACCAGTATCATCAAGATTGGGTGAAAAAATACTTTGCTGGTACTTCGGAAACTCGTTATTTCCTAGAAGCTTGGCAACCACTCTCAATTAAATTGCTTTTCCAGCAGTCTGTGCCTAGGGCTAATTGAAGAGGAAACAAACCATAGAGACAAAACTCAGAACTCCTTTATTTTATCAAGTTTCAAAGAGCTACTACAAACCATGTTGGATTTAGAGTTCCAAATTCATCTATCTATATATGAGAGAACAGAGTGAAACCTAAAGATAAAAACGGCTACACTAGACGAACGCTTCAACCTAGAAGAACAAAATTTGGTGAGCCACGTGGGTACTGTGTACTGATCATTACCACCAAGTATCATCAAGATTGGGTGAAAAAATATTTGCTGATATTTCGGAAACTCGTTATTTCTT